>NC_089842.1:235684001-235854001 GCF_035609145.1 Eleutherodactylus coqui
TAAAATACACTTTTAAAACCACTTTCTGCCGCCATACGTGTTTTTTTTTCCATCGCCGGCGCTGTGTGAGGCCTCGCTCTTTGCGGGACGTCCTGTGGTTTCTATTCGCACCATTTTGGGGTGTGTTCCACTTTTTATTTATTTTTTCTCGGCAACGGGGTGACTAAAAAAAGTGTCGTTCTGGCGTTGTGTATTTTTTTTCTGACGCTATTTTAGTAGACGTCACTTTTACGGATGCGTGCGCGGCACCGCGCCATTCATGTCCACAGGGCCTGCCAGGGGTGGCGGAGTTCAGGCGTCCGGGTCCCGACAGTACAATCAGTCCCAGGAAGGACGAGCGTGGCGGTGCGCATACATGACTGTCGCTGCTTTCACTCCGGGACCTACGGAGCCACCATTCTTGGGTTGGGGGAGGGTCCCAGCGGTCAGACCCCCACCAGTCAGATCGTTATCCCCTGTGCTACGTGTCAAACTCAAAGTCTCACAGGCGAATCCGGCCGCCGCGTTACTTCATATGGCCCACGACGAAAAAAACGCAATACTCACCTCGCAGCCGGCATTCGTGTCCCCCGCTATGGCCTCCCCACAGCTGGCTGCTCTGTAATCCTCCCCGCTGTCATCTCTCTGGTAAACGGGGCTTTGAATTCCCGCCTCCAGCAAGTAAGCGCTGCGATTGGATCGAGCACCAGCCAATCCCATCCAGTGTTCGATCATTCACAGCCATTCAGTGATGCGATTCACTGATGGCTGTGAATTATCGAGCGCAGCCTGTGATTGGCTGGCGCTTGATCCAATCAGTAGGGCATCGGCTTCCATGACAACCATCCTTCGCAATCTATTGCATCACCTGGGGGGCAATGAGGTGACAGAGCGATCCCCTTCCTCGGCTAATTACCATGCTTAGCATTGGCCGTGGCATGGGAAAAAATTGCTCCTTTTTTCTAATCTTAGATGGGTTGACCCACTTTGGGGCTCCTACCAACTCACATTTTTTAACGCGAATGTCAATGGGACTTTCTAATGTTAAAAACGCATCACAAGTTTGTGCTTTGCGATTTTTCTGCAATACATTTTTAACATTAGAAAGTCCCAATGATAATCGCATGAAAAAAAACACAGCATTAAAAAAAACGCAAGAGGGTAGGAGCCCCCAATCCCTTAAGAACCAAGCACCACAATTGTGCTTGGTCCTGGCCATTAATCCCGGCCAATAGTAAAAATATGGCGCAGGATTAACGCTCCTGTAATGTAGCAGGAGCAGGTCAGGTTCTTGGCTTTTAGTGACAGCTGCGGACCCAGAGAAGGCAGAAGCCGTTTTAAGTTGCTTGACGCTCAATGAGCGAATGTAGTGAAGAGAGAAAGTGGAAGTGTCACTCCCACTATTCGACCCTTCGATCACTTGACTGCCAGATGCCCCTGCCACAGCAGAGCTGCAGGGTCCTATCTGACCCAGATCAGCTCTGTTACTGACTATTGTCACTATGGATGCCCCCGCTTTAGTGAAAAGTGTGACATTTAAAAAAAACAGACCATGTGAATGACCCCCGGAGGTCTCATATGATGTCATGGGGAACACATAGATGGTAAAAAAAAAATAGTTACAAAAATAAGTAAAAAATGTACAGAATAAAATTAAAATCTATATATATAAAATTGAATGTATGTCTGTGCGTGTCTGTGTGTGTGTGTGTGTGTCTGTCTGTCTGTCCTTTATGCGCTACTACACCATTCATCCGATCGCCATGAAACTTTGGGAAGTTGTTGAGTACACTCCTGGGAAGATTATAGGCATAGTACATTTATGCTACGATAAATGGCGCACATGCGTGCGTCGTCGACAGTTACGCCCCCCACGTAGATCGTTCGATTTCCATCATTGCCACTAATTCTCTCACTTCCCGATGTCGTAGAAACATGAAATTTGGCACGAGTATTGATTATGTCATAAATAGGAAAAGCTAATGGGTCCCAATTCGATTATTCAATTCTAAGCGCCAAAGAATTAGCGTCCAAATTTTACGTACGGAATCTAATCTTCTCGCTTCCCAATGTCATAGAAACGTGAAATTTGGCACGAGCATTGATTATGTCATAAATAGGAAAAGCTAATGGGTCCCAACTCGATTATTCAATTCTAAGCGCAAAAGAATTAGCGTCCAAATTTTATGTACGGAATCTAATCTTCTCGCTTCCCAATGTCATAGAAACGTGAAATTTGGCACGAGCATTGATTATGTCATAAATAGGAAAAGCTAATGGGTCCCAACTCGATTATTCAATTCTATGCGCAAAAGAATTAGCGTCCAAATTTTACGTACGGAATGTAATTCTCTCACTTCCTCATATATATAAATGAATGTCTGTCTGTCTGTCCGTTATGCATTACTACACCATTCATCCAATCGCCGTGAGACTTTGGGAAGTTGCTGAGTACACTCCTGGGAAGATTACTGGCATAGTACAACTATCCTACGATAGGTGGCGCACGTGCGAGCATCGTCGACAGTTATGCCCCCCAAACAAAGATCGTTTGATTTCCATCTCAAGCACAAAAGCAAAAGGCATTACGAGCAACGGGATGAGTGTTCAACTACAAAATGATGCATCCGCCGAACGTATCACAAGACAATTCCTGGATATTGAGAATGCTGAGGTAAAATGAAAGCTGCGCTGTGATTGGTTGCTATATATTATACTGCTGAGGTAAAATGAAAGCTGTGCTGTGATTGGTTGTTATATATTATACCACTGAGGTAATATGAAAGCTGTGCTGTGATTGGTTGTTATATATTATACTGCTGAGGTAACATGAAAGCTGCGCTGTGATTGGTTGTTATATATTATACCGCAGAGGTAACATGAAAGCTGCCCTGTGATTGGCTGTTATCTAGATATATAAAAACGAATGAATGTCTGTCTGTCTGTCTGTCTTCGCAGCAACGCGCGACGGGTAAGCTAGTATATACATAAAAAAGAAAATGACTGACCCCCACGCCAACCAAAACTGTTGCTGCATGCACACTATACAAGACTATATCAAAAAGTCCAAAACAAAATGAACCCATTTCTGTACTTTATTTTAGCGTAAATATAATAATTGTAAAAATAAACTATAAATTTAAAAAAATCTTTTTTTTTAAACATTTTTACCCCTAATAGAATTGGAAAAAATTCAGAGATGATATAAAAAATAGCTCTATATGTCATGGGGGGAAAAAACCCAGCAAAAATAATTTTGATAGCTGAAGAAAAGAAAATAGCGCCGTAAAAACCATCACATGGGCAAATTCCCTAAAAAGTGTCTGGTCCTTTAAGACCAAAGCAGCCTGGACCTTACGGGGTTAAATACAGGAGGGAAGCAGGAAGTTGTATGTGCTTAGTAAAAGGTTTATGGATTGTGATGTCATCACGACTCATACATCATTGTGACATCATCATGGAAGTAGATGTAGTGGAGCTGCGGGCAATTCTGTGTCAATTGAGCCCTGACGAAGGACAGCCAAAACATCAACATGGCTGACAGAAGGCGCAGACCCCATAGAAGACAGCGCACCCTCCACAGAAGGAGAGGACGCACTGTACACCGCAGAACCAGGGCCAGACGCACAGGTAATGCCGATCATTATTAATGACCCCTCTGGTTACTTCTTCATCGTGTTTTGTACAGACCTTTGACGCATATTTCTGTTCTGCCTTCTCCCCAGGGGGGCGCACACGCTACTTCTATTACTACAGAGTCCCGGGGTAGATGGAAGATCCAGCTGAGGAGATCCGGCCCGTCCCCCCTAACCGGAGACCTGGGACCACGGATCATCTGATGATGAGGAACGACCACCCAGTACCTACCTCTTCTCCTAGGGATCAATGCAGTGAATCCATGTAGAATCACCAATAAAATTGCGCAGTGAATTGTTGTGTGCTCTCTGTGTTCAGCCGCCGCCGTTATCATTAAGTGGTCGAGGCGCAGAAAACTAAAAATGGCTCCCAAGTAGGGCGGCTTCACGCCTCCAGTCAAAGGTTCCGTCGGAGATCCGGTACAAAATGCCGGATAAAAAGTGCTGCATGCGGCGCCTCTTCTTCAGCCGAGTGGAAACTGAACGGACCCCATTATAGTCAATGGGGTCCATTCGGCGTTGTTCGGTTCCATCATAAGACAGAGCCAGTTGGCCAAGGGATTCCCCTTTACTGCTCCCCGAATGGAGCAGAAAATCAGATCCCCCGATGCGGTTCGAGCAGCCTTACTCGAACATATCACTAGGGCGAGGGATCCAGTTGATGTATCCCCAACATCAGATTTCTGGGGACGCCCCGCGGCGGCCATATGTGGCGTATTAAATGGCTATGTTGTAAATGTTTATTGATGGGAAAGCCCCTTTAAATTGCTGGTGGATCCTCTAAAGATCAGTGGGATCTCTCATGTCTATGAGCAGCATGAACATATATACACCGCAGAACACATTATATACAGTGATCAGCCGTCACATGAAACCATTGATGGGTGAGGTGAATATCATGGGATTATCCGGGGACAATGGCGCCTGTCGGGGGAGGGGTATATCAGGCAGGAAGTGATCGGTCCGTTCTTGAAGAGGATGTTAGAAGCACGAAAACGGTCAATGATGGGTAGAGTCAGAGCATCTCCAGAGCGGCCGGGGTTGTGGTGTCACCAGTAGGTGGTGGTTAGTACCTACCAACAGTGGTGCCAGGAGAGATGACCGGTGAGGGGTGTCCGAGGATCATTGATGTGCGGCGGATCCCACAGAAGAGTGACTGTCAGATCACACAGGACATCCCAGTTCGCTGTATACGGGGCGGTGTAGTCACAAACTGCTCAGATGTGCCCCCTGTCTACTGCCGTAAGTGCCTACAATGGACACTCTGTCCATCTAGTTTAGCCTATTACCCCCCCAATGTTGATCCAGAGGAAGGCAAACACACGCCGAGTACCTGCTCCCATGGCGGTAACACACTGCTTGACCTGCGGGAAAGATCCCTAAGGCTGGGTTCACACAGGGCGGATTCCCGTCGGAAATCTCGCGGTTTGGCCGGTATGTACTCTTACCGCGTTTTATGCGTGCATACATTTATCAGTGTTACCCCTCAACGCTACAGGGCATACATTCGGGGTATGTATGAAGGGGTACGTAGAGTCGATCTCGCTCCATACAACACGGGTGCAAGCTGTTTCCTATAGCAGCAGCCCCGCTGATCGCAGCTGTTAGCCCTATAAATGCTGCAGTCAGCTTTGAGTTTAGAGTAACGATTCCCACAATTGTGGGGTTCTGTGTGGTTGCCATGGCAACTGACGCCCTTTTGCAAGCCCACAGGTCTGCCATAGCCTGTGGCAGGGCTAGATAGACTGACTGTCAGGTCGTGGTATAATGCAATACTGTGGTATTACACTATACTGCAGGAAGGATCAAACCAACACGAATTCAAGTCTCCTTAGGCCAGACTCACACGAATAGCGTATTACATGAGCTCTGTACGCCAGGGTCATACACAGTATGACGGCACGGTAGATGTACACAAAAGAAGCCGATGTAATACACATGACCGCCTAGATGAGTATGCAGTCATGCGCAGTACATATGCAGATGCACACAGGGTCCTGACTAGGTTCACAGGTGTAAATTGCTGCGGGAGCCTGCATGGCGTTTTACACCTGCAGCAGTGTGAGCCTATGGGGACAAAAAAAAATGTTAAATCAGTCTTAAAAAGTTGTATTCATTATTTAAAAAAAAAAAGGCAATACCATGTTTCCCCGAAAATAAGACAGTGTCTTATATTAATTTTTGTTCAAAAAGGTTTAACTTTTTTACATGTATAGCTGCCTGGGCACTATTTAAATTGGATTTTTTAATTAACTGTTAGCAGGGCTTAATTTTGGAGTAGGGCTTATATTTCAAGCATCCTCAAAAATTCTGGAAAATCATGATAGGTCTTATTTTCAGGGAAACAGGGTAGAAGTAAAGAAAAAACCTTTTGCCGTTTTTATAATAACAGAATCAAAATTAAAAAACACATATTTGGTATTGCTGTGTCCGTAAAAGTCCGATCTATCAAAGCCATGTATTATTTGCTCCACATGGTCGTCAGAAAAATAAATAATGCCAGAATGGCGCTTTTTTGGTCACCTTGTCTCTAAGAAAAAAATATAAATAAAAAGTGATCAAAAAGTCGTATATTCCAAAATGGTGCCAATAGAAACTACAGAACGTCCCGCAAAAAATGAGCCCTCGCACAACTATGTCGACAGAAACATACAAAAGCTACGGCTGTAACTGGGAAAATACCAAAAGCCATTATCTCTGTGACCACAAGAGGGCGAGCTAGCATGCTAAATTTAAAGGGGTTGTCCCGCGGCAGCAAGTGGGTCTATACACTTCTGTATGGCCATATTAATGCACTTTGTAATGTACATTGTGCATTAATTATGAGCCATACAGAAGTTATAAAAAGTTTTATACTTACCTGCTCCGTTGCTGGCGTCCTCGTTCCCTTGGTGCCGACTAATTTTCGCCCTCCGATGGCCAAATTAGCCGCGCTTGCGCAGTCCGGGTCTTCTCCTGTTCTCTATGGGGCTCCGTGTAGCTCCGCCCCGTCACGTGCCGATTCCAGCCAATCAGGAGGCTGGAATCGGCAATGGACCGCACAGAAGAGCTGCGGTCCACGGAGGAAGAGGATGCCGGCGGCCATCTTCACCGGTAAGTATAGAAGTCACCGGAGCGCGGGGATTAAGGTAAGCGCTCCGGTAAACTTTCTTTAGGTCCCTGCATCGGGGTTGTCTCGCGCCGAACGGGGGGGGGGGGGGGGGGGTTGAAAAAAAAAAAAAACCCGTTTCGGCGTGGGACAACCCCTTTAATGTATCAAAATGAAGGCCACCTGTGAGCACTAGAGGGCAGACCAACACACTGATGACCTCGGTCAGTACTCACTTTTCACCACAGGAGGGCGCACTCGTTTGAAAATATCCAAAAAGTATATTACATAAGCAGTAAAATGCTCTATATGAAGAGGATGAAGACTGCTCTAAAATTAATCTTGACCTCTAAGACTGTGACCAGCAGAAGGTCAAGCGAGTCGAGACAAAGAATTCCATTACAGCGGAAAACACAAACGCAGGGAAGAAAATAAATATACAAGGATAAAGAAATAAATCTATTCCGTAAATGTCCACAAGAGGGCGAACTGAGAAGTTTTTACATCAAACTGCACTAAGGTCACGACACACAAGGAGCCCCCGATAACTTTTTATAGGGGGAACCACTTTTAGGGCCTCAAGACCGTTCATCTAATCACCCCACAACTCTAATGAGGTGGTGAGATAAGTCATCGAATTCCACTGTGGGGTTAAAAACACAGTTTCTGTGACCATGGGGTGCACTCTAAGAAAGTCTGGCTGTTGTGGCACCCAGCTACATTTGTCCCCACCTTCTGGAAATCTATTGGTTCCCATTATCCTACTTTGCTACAGTTGACTCTTCCTTCGGGTAATCCATTGGATGCTCTACCCTCCATCCCTTGTGGCACCCAGCAGCTTCAGTTGACTCTTCCTTCGGGTAATCCATTGGATGCTCTACCCTCCATCCCTTGTGGCACCCAGCAGCTTCAGTTGACTCTTCCTTCGGGTAATCCATTGGATGCTCTACCCTCCATCCCTTGTGGCACCCAGCAGCTTCAGTTGACTCTTCCTTCGGGTAATCCATTGGATGCTCTACCCTCCATCCCTTGTGGCACCCAGCAGCTTCAGTTGACTCTTCCTTCGGGTAATCCATTGGATGCTCTACCCTCCATCCCTTGTGGCACCCAGCAGCTTCAGTTGACTCTTCCTTCGGGTAATCCATTGGATGCTCTACCCTCCATCCCTTGTGGCACCCAGCAGCTTCAGTTGACTCTTCCTTCGGGTAATCCATTGGATGCTCTACCCTCCATCCCTTGTGGCACCCAGCAGCTTCAGTTGACTCTTCCTTCGGGTAATTCATTGGATGCTCTACCCTCTATCCCTTGTGGCACCCACCAGCTTCAGTTGACCCTTCCTTCGGGTAATCCATTGGATGCTCTACCCTCCATGCCTTGTGGCACCCAGCAGCTTCAGTTGACTCTTCCTTCGGGTAATCCATTGGATGCTCTACCCTTCCCTTGTGGCACCCAGCTTCAGTTGACCCTTCCTTCGGGTAATCCATTGGATGCTCTACCCTTCCCTTGTGGCACCCAGCTTCAGTTGACCCTTCCTTCTGGAGATCCATGAAGATCCTACTGTAGTTCATGGCCTCCACTCCAGTGAACTGCAGTAATGTGGGTTCACTTCAGGTCTCTAGATTTTTCCTTGCCCCTAAGGAACAGAAGGGATTATGTCCCAACCCTAACAGATCAATGGGCAGCGTGCCTTGTGGGCCAGGAACTGATGTGACCGTACGCATCGACAGATCCGGTGCTCCCATCTATATATTACCTCTGGTGGATGATGACCGTTAATTAAGGTGCTCATCATTTGATGATTTTCTCTTTTTCGGCTGGCCGTCTGTTATTACAACTGTCACAGACACCGATAGGATCCGGGTACATCCTCGTGTGCCAATGTCACCAACCGCGAGCTCCAGGGGGAATGACTGCAGTGGGCACCTATCCAACAGGATGTGCTACAAACACAGCAAAATAACAGTGATGTGACACATTGCGGCTCCTGGTTCACATGGTGACGTGGGGGGTGGGGGGATTGGAAAATAGAATAGGACTTCTGTTTTGGCACTACTCGAAAACATTCGGTTCAACATTAGGGTTTGATCTGCCATGGGCACAGCTGCAATCCCTGCTCTAGCAGACCAAAATATTAAGGGGCTTGCATCAGAAGTGACCTTTATCACCTAGCCACAGAATAGGTGATAAATGTTTTATCGGTGGGGGGCATCAGCGCTCAGAATGGAGGTCTCGTGTCCCCCATCGTCCTGAGGATAAGCAGTGCTGCTTCAGTCCCTCTTGACGGGACGGCTGCAGATACCAGAGCATTTGTACTTGGCCATTTCCGCGAGTCCCACTGAAATGAATAGCGCAGCAGCTCCGTTATTTATATTGCTTAGGTTTTTGTTTTTAGCCCCTCAGGGTGACTTGAACTTGCGATTGTTTGATGGCTTCTACAGTATAATGCAATACTTCAGTATATTGCATTTAACATTTAAATATTAAGCCCTGCCACAAGCAGGGCTGAATAGGGTTACGATCATGATAGCCCAGGGTGCCATAATAGGACCATGGCAACTTTTGGCACCCCACAATCCTATCACAAGGGGCACAAGGGGTAGAAGGACCAATCCCCCTCCGGTTGACGGACCACAGTGAGGATTGACAACTAATTTGAGAGCCAACTCTGATCACAGTAGGTACCAGCCAGCATCTGCCAGGCATAGAGCGGACTTGGCTCCCAAGCCTGCTTCATAGCTAGCCCAAAGCACTGCGTACATGTATATCACAGAGGGAGGAGGGACTAAAAAAGTCACAGGCTTTAAAAAAAAAAAAAGTATACTGTTCTACTTCAGAGATCTCCCTGCAGTACTCAGCGGAAGACAGACGGTTACATGGCATGCCTTGTGCGTGTGACTGCCCAACGAGTCGGAGGCTTCACCACTGCAGCGGTCACATCCACAATATACGGCACGTGACCTCCGGCCGGCTTCTTCCAGGCTGTGAGCGGCAGGCACCATCTTTATGTCCCAGAAAACCCCTTTAACTTATAGGGAAGTTACTTTCCAATAGGTGGCGCTGTGCAGGTTTTTCATCCCTTATGTGCACACCTTTTACCTCTCAGAGCACGGCCTATAGAAGACCCCCTACACCAACTTATCAGTCCAGAGCCACATGAAAGGCTTCTCGCCCAGCAGTACCCTGCTGTGGCACTGCTCACGACAGCTGGCTGCAGGTGGTGGTCTTCTGTATAAGACCCCGGGGTTTGCTTCTATCCTCAGGGCCCTTTTACACGGGTTGATAAATCATTCAGGGTAAATGCCCCAACTGGACAATCATTCGTGCTTCAGTTTTTGCATGCGCGTGTAAACAGGCAGTATGACTTATGAATGAGGGCCTGTTTATTGTGAATGAAGGCGGGCAGCCAGAATCATCCCCGGCCGCTCCGCCTCTATTCACGGAGCGATGCTGATTCACGTGTAAAAGCACCAGAATGATTATCGTTGGACTTCTAGGAAAGTTCCCTCGCCACAGTTAGAGAGTTAGAGCTACTTTCTGATCCCTACGTGATCACATGACTCGCTATGACAACTTGCTGCAACCCAACCCCATCAGCTGCGAGGGTGCAATTACTTGTTTTCCTCTGTCCATCCTTTGCTACTACACCGCCCCTCGGATCAGCTGTTCCATGCTTGAATTGATGTCATGTGACCACCCCCCCACATCGAAAGTCGCCCAAGAAACACACAAAGTAAAGACACGGACCTCTGATTTTTTTAAACATTTTTTAATAATCTGTTTGTCCAAAAGATCTGCAGTCTACAGTTTTTAGATCTATACCAAAAGCTAAAATTTAACAATCGCTTTCATCACAACCGCAAAACCGGGGGGGGGGGGAGAAAAAAAAAGGAAAATAAAGGAAAAAAGTAATTCTCTGCATATGTTACAAATTTAATGATTACATCACATAGCAAGAGGAGAGGGGGAGGGGGAGACCAACGTGGGGGGGTGGAGAAAATAGAAAACTACCTATAAAATGAACTAGAAAGGACTCTTTCGGGTAAATTGTAATTTTTTTTTTGGGCACTTTTTATTTTATTACAAACATTAGCTACAAAATTACTTTTCCATTCCATGATGCGAGTAGCCGTGTGATGGGTCCGACTGTGGGCTGCAACCCTTAGTGAGGGATGGGATGAGAGAAGCTGGAGGGATGGAGGGTTCCCCGGCCTCATCACTACACCCAATGTTGGTGAAAATCTGACGTCAGCCCTTTAGCTCTTCATTAAAGGGGGGGTTAGCTGTCATGCAGACACGCCAGCCGCGGCTCGGTCCTGAAGTGAAGGGCAGCAGGTTGTAGCGCACGCACATTACTGCTCCGTTCACTTTAATGGGACTGCCAGTGATAGCCAAGTTGACCATCTCTGATGTGCATGGCGTGACTACCCGCTGCCATTCACTTCATAACCGAGCCGCAGCTGCGGTGTCTGCATGGCAGGTAAAACCCGTCGTGCGACAACCCCTTTAAGAGTCAAACCAGTTTTAGGTTGAGCAGTTCTTTTAAGACACTTCCACTGCGACAATAAGGCTTAGTCACATACACAGGACATGTACATCTCCCTCCATAATACACACACGGGAGAGCTATATACAGGCTACGGGGACAGAACGCACACAGATTGTATGAGATTAGAAACCTGCTTCCTTCCGGAAACAGCGCCACCTCTGTCCATGGCGTGTATCCGGCATTGCAACTCAACTTGAAAAGGGCTGAGCTATAATCCCGGATCGCTGACACATTTGGCGCAGTTTCAGCCGTGTTCTTGTAATCGATCCCCCTTAAAGAGTTAAAGTAAATAGTGCAACTACAAGTCCCATCATGCACGGACTGTTTCTGCTATAGAAGCCCCCAAGTGTTGGTACGCCGTAGATCTGAGCTTTTAACTGTCAAACTGAAGTCATTGCTGCTGTTAAAAGCCGGACCGGAGGAGTGATCGTTGATAACAGCGATCATGGGTAACTGGCGCCCGGTGTAAACACGGAACCGCACCGGGCAAGTGAGCGCAAATCTTTCACTTGGTCTGTAGCTAGCCTAAAAACCAAGCCCATTTTAACAGACCGCCCCATCATTGACCAACCGTCTGTTTATTGTGAATGGAGGCGGGCGGCCGGACAGATCTCTGGGGCGCTCTGCCTCCACCCCGTAACCGATCATCACTTCCACATGAAAGCACAGGAGCGACAATCATTGGGATGACTATCAGACACCAACGCACCTGACAGTCCCGTGTAAAACAAGATTACTCGAAGGGCTCATTCACACGGGTGTACGTGGGTTTTGGTCCGTGACTATGGACCAAATCTCGCTTGTTCAGGGTGTATTTCGGCCCCTATGGCAATGTTTTGCAAGGCGTTAGCGCTGCGTATTTACACCCGCAAAAAAACAAAACAAGGGGGAACATATATATTCACTGATTATTTGCGCGGTCCCATTTACTTCTATGGCGTATTGTGGAACATAAAGTAGGACATGCTGCTGTTTTTTTTCCACACAACCAAAAATTGTGTGAAAAATGCTTATTTCTGAATAAACCCATTGAGGTCAACGAGTTCGGGTCACGAGGCATTTACACCCGTATAGATGAGCCTTTAGACAACGTACGGCTACAAAGGAAACTACCTGCTCGGATAAAACGAGGATGCAGCAGCAATGGCGGACGTTAAACCTGTGACAACGCTGAGTAGTCAGACTCCTTCATGCCTACAACGTGGCCACAAAACTGTGGAAGGTTACACGTTTAAAGGGAATCTGTCACTTACTTTTAGCCCTATGAGCCCAGCTTATGGACTAAGTAGGTGACCCCGCTGAGTCCGGGGAGGTGTTATACTTGCCCAGTGAGCACTGAATACATTGAGCGGTGCTGCTAACTAGTCCGCCTGTTCTAATCTTATAATGGGACTACTTAGTGTGCCGCTCAATGCGCTCAGCAGCAACTTTCAGCGCTGACCCTGGGGGAATGGCGAATGTAGGTATAAAGCCTCCATCTTTGGACTCTATGGGTCACCTACTGGCAGCTCATAAGCTCAGCTTACATGGCTAAAAGTGAGTGACAGACCCCCTTTAAAACTCAGAACACTCTTGTGGATAGTCGATAAGGGTCTGATAAATGCTGCTCGCCTCTCTAATCACAAGAGCAGAAGTCCGGTGTCTCACCGATCGGACAAAGTGATGCTCATGCATCTGTATGAGACGGTCATAGTACAGCCTCAGTCTCCAGCAGTCTCATACAGATGCCCGGTTGGCACTCCATCTATACCCTATTCTTATGACTTGAGGGTTGCAGTGGATAGAAGCCACCATTTGGACACTTTTTCCCCATCTTCTGTTGAGAGTCCTACTGTCGCCCCATTACTTTCCTGTACTGAGGCCAGGTACATCCTGTAGTAAGCGGGCTTCGCACCCCGTAATCCGGGTCTACTCCCAGCTTTGTGTGATGGGGTCACTTTGATCGTCCATAAAGTACTAACCACACTGCCGTATTCTGCATCGGTTTCATTCATGGAATACAAAAGTGTGTGTCGCCTGCCCAGAACTCTACGCATGAAGCTCACTTTGGTATCAGACACACTTTTGTATTTCGTACATAAAATGGAGAAAAAAAATACAGCAGCGTGGTCAGCCCCAAACCAGAAGCCATTGACTGCCAGCAGCATGGTCAGCCCCAAACAGAAGCCATTGACTGCCAGCAGCGTGGTCAGCCCCAAACCAGAAGCCATTGACTGTAATGGGACAAACAAGGCAAAGGTGCAAACTTTGGTCTCCATTTGACTTGGTGTCTGTTCATCGCCGTCATTTTCGGAGGTCACGCTAGTGTAGTCGATGAATGCATATGTGCCATAATTGTCTGAGATGCGATCTATTGAACTCTTCTCATGATAAAACACAATTCATAGTATACCAGGCAACCGGCAGATTTCTTCATCGCAAACCCAGAACATTGCTGAATGAGCAAACTGGGCCGGGACGTTATTGGAGCAGCAGTAATTGGCCACAGAGGCAAAAGCAATAAGGCCCTGGAGGTACAAGGCTGTGGACGATGGCAATGTGAAGCACCTACGGGGGTCGAGCACAACCTATGGGGAACGGCATCCGTTAGTGTTTATTACAGCGGCTTCTTTCAAGCAGGACTTTTCCATTTATACATCTGACATAAAAGGCCAAGAGAGAAGTAAATACATATACAAAGTATACACATTACACTAAAGTCCACTTTTTTTTTTGCACCGCCTCCTATACTTTCCACGAAGCTGCGATTGCTCTGCAGCAGGTAACTGAGAAGGTTGAAAAAAAAAAGGGGGACACACTGGGGTAGGGGCTCTGAAATAAACATCAAAACCCGACACAGAACAGACAAATATCCAGTTATAGAGAGCAAACGATTAAAAGATACATAGTAGGTTAAAAGCATCTCCTTTATACACTGCGGATGGATCTAGCACGAGCAAAAGTGGAGAAAAGCATCTTCTGTATCTCTCCAGCTATTGCAAAACCCTTCCCAGCATGCCACAAGCTTGGAGGAGTTTTGCAATGATTGAAGAGTCACAGGAAGCAAGTCACTCTTCTATAGGCTCTATAGCGGATAGGGGGGAATAAAATAGTGGTACGGTCCACCCTGTATATAAAATATTTCAGAATTCTAGATGAATTGTCAGAAGATACCACTGAGGGGGATGAGACACCTTTGGTGAAGCCTGTGGCTTGGGGGAGGGGTGTCAAAAACACAAAGTCTGACATAGGCCACTGTGGGGAAAAAATGGAAGAGAAACCATTATGGGCAGTTCGAATGGCCCCCAGATGCCATCACGGACTAAAACTTAATTGCATCAATGATGGAAATTAACCCGTGGTCCTATACAGTAAAGAATACTGCAGGATGCTGAAGAGTAACTGCACTTTTTTACATATTTTTGACATCTCAGAAGTTTTGGCTCAGCGGAGGCTCTGGGTGCAGCGCTGAAATGAAGGGGGCTGCAATGATCACCCGAGTGTTGTGATCTTGGTAGCCATTATTTCAGGTCAGTCATTCTTGGCTGCTGAAGACGAACGCATAGATATCTATAGAAGTCTATGCATCCGCCGTCAGCAGCCAAAAGGAGTCGACGGGCAATAATGCCGTCCGAAGGAGCGCAGCACTCGAGTGCTAAAGCCACGTCGTTTCTGAGGTCTGCACCCAGAATCCGGTGCTAAAAACGTCTGAGATGTCAAACGCTTGTAAAACAGTGCAATTAGTCTTAAAGCATCTGATCTTGTGTAGTCGGAGGAAACACATATATGAAGTCTTCTGGCCTGTCAGATTAAGATGCTTTTGCCACTACCCTGGCGAGCCATTTTGGAGGCGCTCTATTGTTTTACAATAGGATGCAGGAATTTGCAAGAGTTAAAAAAAAAAAAAAAAGCATAATCGTACAATAAAAGAAAAACCATAATACAAATTAAACATCTTAGATCGGAGGCTCAGCAGAGTAATGAGGATGGAACCTTCTAAAAACATTTGCTGCTTGGCGCTACAGATAAGAGTATGTAATAGACACAACCAGCATTACCGGCCTAAAAGATGGCAAAAAAGTTTCTACTCCTTCTCATCCGGCCGATTACTCAGATGCCCCTGAGCTCTTTCTGAAGATGTGGATTGTGGATGACATTGTCTTGGTTGGGTTGCAGATCTAACAAATGGATGTTGAAGATGAAAATGTTCATTCCCCATTTTTTTTTCTCTTTTCAAAGTATTTTTGTTTTTCTTTAAAGCACCCACGTCTCCCCGTATAGGAAAAGGTTGTCAGGATTCTGCTCATCAGGAGAGGGAAGCTCATTTTAACTGGAAAGAAGGGGAAAAAAAGCCATCAGAGCTGTATATACTACATGACACCATCCTTGTACTCATCTCTCCATTCTTGGGATTGATGGGGACCTCAAAAGGTTTGAACGTCACCAATTAGATATTTATAGTCAAGTTCTCTTCATGAGACAACCCCTTTAAATACTTAAAGGGGTTTTCAGAATGTCTGTACAAGTAGCTGTTCATGCTCTAACATGACACATAAGCGTGTACTCGTCTCTGCTGCCGCCGCTCTGGGTCTCCCATTACGTCACGTTTACACGCTGCAGCAGCCGGTTTTATGGAACGTCACAAGTGGTGACAGAGCTCTGCGCTCTTATTGGCTGCAGACCCCGTGACGTCCCGTAAACAGCGTGGGACACAGTGCGAGCTTGTTTGTTATGTTGGAGCGTGGGGAGCTGCTTGTACAGACATTCTATAACTCGGACAACCCCTTTAAGGAACAGACACTTTGTTGATTTTATACATATGATGCTTATATGGTGCAATTTTTTGTGCTGCCCAAATCATTTTCACTGTTTTAGTGACATATGGGGCGGCTTTTAATACCTTTTCACAGATTTTTTTCTTTTCTTTTTAAATTAGGGGTAATGTTTATAAAAAGCTAGAAATTTTTTTTTCAAGTTTGTAGTTATTTGTTTTTTTTTTATGTTAGACCTCTGGGACAAATTCACAATTCTACTGTAACTTTGGCGTCCTTTGGAGCCCGAGTTCCAGTGGATAATATTCCCCTAGTGTGACAATAGTCACTGGCAGAGCTGGACTGGGGTCTGCTAAAACTCTGCAGCTCTGCCATGCCGGGTGTCACAACTGATTATGTGATTGCAGGATTTAACAGTGGACACGGCACTTCCGCTTCCTTTGTCCTCTACGTGTTGCGTGCTACGTGGCCTGCAAGAGATGAGTTAGGCCTCATGTCCACGGGCAAAAGAAGAATTAAAATCCGCAGCGGATTTTAACTCTTCTCCTGCCCGCGGATCCGCACCCCATAGGGATGCACTGACCACCCGCGGGTAGGTAAATACCCGCGGATGGTCAATAAAAGTGATTTTTTTAAAAATGGAGCATGAAAAAAATCTGCACCATGCTCCATTTTCGTGCGGTCTCCCGCAGGCTTCTGCTGAAGCCTATGGAAGCCGCCCGGATCCGCGGGAGACCAAAATCAGAATTTACTCACCTGCTCCGGATCTTCCCTTCGCCACGGCTTCATCTTCTCTCCGTCGCGGCCGGATCTTCTTTCTTCGGGCCAGCGCATGCGTGCGGCACGCAACCGACGTGCCCTGCGCATCTGCCGGGCCGAAGAAAGAAAATCCGGCCGTGACGGAGAGAAGATGAAGCCACGGCGAAGGGAAGATCCGTAGCGGGCGAGAGGTGAGTTAATTCTTATTTTTATGCCTCATGTCCGCGGGGCCGGAGGGACCCGCTACGGATTCTCCATGGAGAATCCGTAGCGGGCCTGATTTTCCCCGTGGACATGAGGCATAAGAGGTGGTTAAAAACGCTTTTCTTTTCCTTTGGATCCTCAGCTGACATTGATAGCCGAGCAGCTGACTAGATTGCAGGAGCTTTATTTTCATTATGGCGCAGCATTAAAGCCCAGGGCCAAAAGTTGCGTATTTACGATGCTGGACCCTCATTGGGTTAAAGTTTCTTCTGAACTACTTGAGGTGGGGATTTCTTTGGCTCTTCATATTTTCTTTACATGATGCAACAGAACAAAAAGGACAAAAAAAAACACGTCGTTTAGAGTCAGTTGAGGCTCTTAAAGCTGTAAACGACCCTCCTATAAAGCGTCTCTATGTTCTACAACGGCCTCAGCCTATGTTGCAACTAACTAGAGATCTGTCAAAACGACTGAATCGATTAATAAGCGGTTATCATTTTTCCAACATGTTTGATAGAACCCCCAGATGGAACAGGCTGATAGACATGTGATCGGAGCCTTACCTCGTCTCTTTGTTACTGGTTTCTTCTATGACTGATTTCTCTTCTGCCTTTTCCTCCACTTTTAAATCCTCCGTCTCGGCAGGTTCGCTGTTGTCTTTTTTGGCCTCCGGCGTTTGCTTGGCCTCTTCTTTTGCAGGTTCCTTGTACTCAGGTTTTTCATCTTCCTGCTTCTCATCTGCCTTGACTCTCTTAGGAGAGCTCTGCAGGGGGAATGACAGATACAGCAGAGTGGATCAGACCTCGTTCTGCGCCACGTCTTCTTCCAGCAACGCAGATGACATGTATTTTACAGGACTTGATCAGTTAGGGCTCAAAACTCCCACCAATCATCAAAAGGAAGGAGCTATGGCAACTGGCTCTATTCTTTCAAAGCCCGAGTACAGGCCACAAATGTGTTCAGTCTAGAAAACCTGCTTACATGTGACTAGTTTGCAGAGCATATTGTGGACCAGGTTGGGATTGACTAGTACTAAGCGGTAGGTGTTTTCTTGCTGCCTGTGAAAAGCACAGAACACAACTAGATGCACAGAATACAGATATAACAAGTACCTCTGCAGCATCCTCCGCTTTCCTCTTGGCGGCCGCCTTTTCTCCTTTCTCCTTAGATTGCTCATCGATCACTAACTTCCCCTCTTCATCGCTGCTGCCATCAGCATTTCCTTTCTTCTCTCCGTCACCCTCTGGCTTTTCTTCTTCCTCCTCATCCTCATCGTCGTCGTCATCATCTTCTGCAGCTTCTGAGCTTTTCTTTGGTGTTGCCTAATAAAAGGACAGAACGACGTAAGAACAAGTGCGGAGAATTAGTTTATAACATACTGATTTATAGCAGAACTGCAGATCCCTTTTAGTAAGAGGCATCAAGTTGATCGGCGGGGTCTGGCACGCTTGGGAATTCCACCGATCAAGCTGGTTGCTGGGCTCACTGCCATTGCGGACTGAGCTGGAAGCAGACAGCTCTGTCCATGTTGCAGTGGCCTGGGTTGGTAATGCAGGCAGTTCCCATTGAATTCAACGCAATACCAACCTAGATCACTGCACTACGGACAGACTTGTCTGCTATGACAGTGGGCCCAGTAACCAGCCGATTGGTGGTGGTCTGCTGCTTGGGATCTCCACCAATCAACTTATCCTGAAGATAGGTTATCAGTAGTAAAGTCTTGGAAAACCACTTTAGGCTTCAATCACCAATAGCAGGACACTTTATATCAGCAACAACATGAGAGCAAATGTCACACCTTCTCCCTACCAAGAGCCATGGAATGTATTGTTTTCACCATTAGTTTTTAACTCTGTAATGACCAGACACTTACTAATTTTGCACATGTGATGGTTTACTGACTAACTTTTTTAACTTATTAAAATTCACTTATTTATTGGTCTTGGAAAAAGTTTTTACACTTTTTCATGGCACATGCTATCTCATAGGTTACAGTTTTCACTATAACAGGGGTATCCATTGGACCCCGAGTTAGAGGGGAAAACAAACCCCCCCATCATGGCAGTCACTATCAGAACTGATCTGGTTGTGCCCAGCTGCTATGGCCATGCCGGGGGCACCTGGAGGCAGCAACACTGCCATAACCTTTATTCAGCACCATGTAAGCTGAAAGACAGCAGTTATAACCCGTCTGTCTTCTCCACAGCCTAACAGATGGGCACTGAATCTCTTGTGCTAAACTGCTGGAATCTTAAAGTAGTAACACCAAAAGTTATCACTGCAGCCTCCAGGGCTGCGCCGGTCATTAAGGAGTTAGCAAGTGGGACACGCTGTACCTTCTCTCCATCTTTAGCTGCATCACCACCACCACCACGTCCGGCACCTTTTGAACCTCTCTTCCGAGAGGGCTGGGGGAATAAAAAGCATATGCACATTATTACTGATTTCAGATGCACTGCAGTCTCTCTCTTGAAAGCGACCCTCCACTTCCGGGGCAAAACTCTGTCTCGGGACAGACGGGGGTAGGTGGCATATTACCTGCCATCTCCTAGCCTGGCTTTCAGACATCTAATATGGCAACTGTAATTTTCTAACCACTTAAGGCACTGCTCTAATTGGCCAGCACTGATCACATGAGGAGATAGCCAATCAGAGAGCAGGCATAAGAGCATTAGTAGCTACCACTACCAATGCACTGTTGCAATTCAGTAGTCTGCAGTGTGTCAGCCATGTTGGACAGCCAAAAGCGGAGCCTGGAAGCAGCAGTATGGTGGGATGGCAGAGAACTGCAGGTAGTATAGCCCCTCCCCACCCTCTCCTGTCCCAAGATAGAAACCAAAATCCCTTTAAATAAAACTAAAATGGCTACTGAAAAGTGGTACCCACACTGTATTTAGCTCCGTCCATTTCACAAACGGTGTTTCAAAGTGACCCTAGGCCTGACCGCGGGTCTCCGGACCCGAACTTGGATCAAGTATGATGCTTTGAGTTAGAGTCTGGAGACCCGCGGTCAGGCCTAGGGTCACTTTGGAACGGCGTTTGTTAAACGGACAGAGCCAAGCACAGTGTGGTTGGCCCCAAAGTCGTGTCAGTGAGTGCAGAAAACACAAAGCTCTGGCACCTGATATCCTGAGGCTTTTACTGCGGGGTTATTCTCAATTTCCCAAAGTCCCTCACTGAAGCCTTTCCTCTTGTTTGCTTTCCCAAACTTCTCCTTGGTCTCTTCATACGGGAAGATGTCTTTGGGCCCGAGGTACGCTCTGTGTGATGGGAGAAGGAACACATCATTACTACCCAGAGACACGCGGCAGGGCCGTCCTCCTGCGCCCACAATACTCACGTCTCATGTGTCCCAAAGAAGAAGACCTGGTACTTGTTAGAGGAGGACTTGGCCGCAGGATCCGGGACTTCATCGATCTGGAGGGAAATGGAGACACTAAATGTTAGGACTAAAAAATAAAATGATCGTATTCTCTTTCATTGGTTACAAAGTACCCACCCAAAATGGCCAAAAAAGGGGCAACACTATGAGATAACCAGAGAACGGATACTGAAGCGTTCACTTCCGTTTACAGTCAAAGGTGCATTCTGGAAATTGGATAGGTCATCAATATGAGACCAGTTGGGATTCCCAGCAATCAGCTGTTTGAGCACTGCAACCGCTTCATTGTGTGTCAGGCACAGCACTGTACATTTCGTAGTGGTGGTGCCTGGTATAGCAGCTCAATCCAACGCACATGAATGGTACTGAGCTGCTCTCGAGCCAGCATAACTCTTATTTATACATTTACGTGGATGTCTGAGGATTGTTTTTTGCAGGACAACTTGTATTTTATAAAGTGCTACCATGTAATGTACTGCAAAGACTTTAAAAAAAGTGGAGTGAAACAGAAAAAAAAATTGTGCAGTTCTGCCATCTTTAGGGGGAGGGTTTATTACAATGAACAGCAGGTAAAATGACATTATAATTTAGGCTATGGATCAGTACGATTCTAGCGATAACATTTATGCAGTTTCTTTTGCTGCACTACAAAATAAATATTTTGGAAAAAAAGAAAAAATTTTCTGCCACCATAACTTTATTTTCCAAATGACAGCCGTGTGAGGGCTCGTTTTTTGAGAGATGTTCTGTAGGTTCTGCTGGTACTGTTTTGGAGTACATACAAGGTTTTGATCACTTTTAATTACATTACTGTTTTCTTTCAGCCTAACATACTATGGAATATGTAACCCGGCCCGACTCCTGTACTACAGCGACCCTGTGTGGGTGCGGGAAATGTATCAGTGACTGGGGGTAAGATACTGCAGGAGTCCCACCACACCGACCTGACAAACCCTGCAGAGTAAATGCCACAAAGACCTTCAGGAGAAGCACAACACACGGCCCATTGTGCGAGGACTGCTGGCAGCACGTGGGCGCGTGTCCGTAAGGCCACATGTGCCGCTCAACACCCACAGAGCTACATGTCAGGAGGCGAGGGAGCCATTATCTGCCAGCATACAGTGAGAAAGGCCACTTCTAGAGTAAAGGGAAAATCTATTAAAAAGGAAAAATGGCTGCCCGTCCCTACTGCAATACACCACCACTCTGAGGCTGAGCGGTGCCGGAAGGGGCAATGTGCCCGTCCCTACTGCAATACACCACCACTCTGCGGCTGAGCAGTGCCGGAAGGGGCAATGTGCCTGTCCCTACTGCAATACACCACCACTCTGCGGCTGAGCAGTGCCGGAAGGGGCAATGTGCCCGTCCCTACTGCAATATACCGCTACTCTGCGGCTGAGCCGTGCTGGAAGGAGCAATGTGCCCGTCCCTACTGCAATACACCACCACTCTGCGGCTGAGCAGTGCCAGAAGGGGCAATGTGCCCGTCCCTACTGCAATATACCGCCACTCTGCAGCTGAGCCGTGCTGGAAGGAGCAATGTGCCCGTCCCTACTGCAATACACCACCACTCTGCGGCTGAGCCGCGCTGGAAGGAGCAATGTGCCCGTCCCTACTGCAATACACCACCACTCTGCGGCTGAGCCGCGCCGGAAGGAGCAATGTGCCCGTCCCTACTGCAATACACCGCCACTCTGCGGCTGAGCCGTGCCGGAAGGGGCAATGTGCCTGTCCCTACTGCAATACACCACCACTCTGCGGCTGAGCCGTGCTGGAAGGAGCAATGTGCCCATCCCTACTGCAATACACCACCACTCTGCGGCTGAGCGGTGCCGGAAGGGGCAATGTGCCCATCCCTACTGCAATACACCACCACTCTGCGGCTGAGCAGTGCCGGAAGGGGCAATGTGCCCGCCCCTACTACAGTATACCACCACTCTGCGGCTGAGCCGTGCTGGAAGGTGCAATGTGCCCGTCGCTGCTGCAATAGACCGCTACTCTGCTGCTGAGCCATGCCGGAAGGGTAATCCAGCTTTGCAGCCTACGGTACAATTGGCACGTGACCTGACTGGAGTGCCGGCCATGTTTTGTGGTTTCCTTCCCGAGTAGTTGTAGTGGTTGCACCCGGCCGTCTTGCAGAGTCATGCTGGCTCCCAGACAGATCTGTGTGTCACGGCTCGTTCACCAGTGTTGACATGTTGCAGGGTGTTAATAAGCTTCTTGCTGTCAGGCTGGCAGTAATCCCGCAGCAGACATTTATAGATCCACCTTGGATATAAATACATGTCATCCCTGCACTGCCAGAGACCAGGCTCTGCCTGTAACCCGGGGGAGACCTTACTAGCACCGACCCGGGCAACAAGAGAAGTCTGGTGCTTATTTGTTGGCGCAGCAACAATCCCACTACTGGGCACCGGCATCCTGAATGCTCTCCAGTATTGTGGGGATTTCTTACTGGCATCTCTACAGCCCCTTCCTATAACCCAGGGATTTATATACTGGCGTATGCCACCACAATGCCAGCAGCTTCTCGGGTGCCCCGACAGCGCAGGTCCTGCAGCACGTTGGGAAACCTCCCGCTGCCGGTGTATTTTTACAGCCCACCTGCTGCGTGCCCGCTGGAAATCTCCACCCGCTTACATGTGATGATGGTAATGGGATAAGTAAAGCAGCCAATAACGTCCGAGGCGGGCAATGCCAGCGTGCCATCCTAGTAATTAAGAGACGTGGGAGTGAACGCTGCATTAACCCAAGCTGTTATTACCTGCGCTGCGCTACATGCGACTGGGTGTACACCGACTTGCGATATAATTGCCTGTGCACTGAGGACATTGTGTAATGCGGATGGAGGACAACGTACCGCCCTTCAGCCCCGAACCTCACGCCACAAGACAAGTGGGACAACCCGAGCCGTACCTGGGACTGCGAGATCTGGATACGACACTCATACCGATGCTTCTGCTATGGAGCTCCATGGGCATCATTACCTCCTCCAACCTAAAGGGCGAGCATGTACACCCCCTTGGGTGGTAGTGTTTGTATGGGCTCAGAAGCGGCCCCTGCTTCGTACACCGAGGAAGCCAAATGTCTGACATCAGTCCACAATAGTCGCCATCAGCGATAACCCTATAAATGCCTTGACCAAAGTTTGAGGGTCCGGAACAGCCCCCCTAACCCCGTGAGGAGATAGTTAAACTGCATAGACATTGATTTAACCTGAGGCTATGACAAAGTGCCAAACATGGAGGAACAAGAAGAACGCTCCCGATGGCTGTCAGTACTGGCGGGAACCATCAATCACCTTCTTGCCGAAGCACGTTTTACTCTCCCAAGCCAAGATAGTAGAAGAGGCTGCAGAGCAGAACTCCAGAAGTGACGCCCTGTAATGAGCGGGAGGAGAGGACATCAGCTGATACGTCACTTGGGCACGCCATCGCTTAATAATCGGCGATGTCCGACCTCTGGGACCGCCACCGATCCGGAGAACGAAGAGGCCAGGTTATAGTCTGCGCTCCTGGTCCGGTGACAGCCGCCGCCGCTCAGGCCCTCCCAGTGCAGATTCCTTTTCTTCTGCAAGTGTGTAAACTAGGTCAAAGACGCAGAAAATCTCTGAAAAGTCTTGACCGGTCTCCTTGATCGCTGCTGTCAAACAACAGAGTCTCCCGGCTTCTGGTGCGAGCAGCAGACGGATGTCCGTGCCGGCACTCGCACTGCAATCCTGGTTATACGGACCCGCAAGGAAAGGGGACCAATAGTTTACTCCCAGAAATCCCCCACAAAAGGGGCATTCCGTAACTTTTACAAACAACCACCCATCTTCAAGACAGGTCAAGAAATTGATCGCTAGTGGTCCGTAGCGGGCCTGGTGATGTGCTGATTGGCTGGGATCACAAGTGGCGGACCCCCGGCAAACAACTATGGCTGAACTACTTGCATGCGGAATCCCATAGGGAATGGTAATATTTTAAAAAGTGGTAGCGCCATAAAGGAAGCTAGATATCATTCCTCGTGCTCCGTACATCATCGTACGCTGGGAAGTATTAACTAAATGCAGGAAGACGCAATTTCTTAAGGTAGGAGACGGCCGGGCAAAATAGAACAGCTAGAATAAAAACCACAAGTGTAAAGAGGAAGGCGACACGGCGAGGAGTCATCAACGGCTGCAGCGTGATGCAAGTCCTAGACGCCAACTACCCTCCCGGCGCAAGGTAGAAGCCGCGGCCTGTCCCGCACCTACAGTACCCGGCGCAAGGTAGAAGCCGCGGCCTGTCCCGCACCTACAGTACCCGGCGCAAGGTAGAAGCCGCGGCCTGTCCCTCACCTACAGTACCCGGCGCAAGGTAGAAGCCGCGGCCTGTCCCTCACCTACAGTACCCGGCGCAAGGTAGAAGCCGCGGCCTGTCCCTCACCTACAGTACCCGGCGCAAGGTAGAAGCCGCGGCCTGTCCCTCACCTACAGTACCCGGCGCAAGGTAGAAGCCGCGGCCTGTCCCACACCTACAGTACCCGGCGCAAGGTAGAAGCCGCGGCCTGTCCCTCACCTACAGTACCCGGCGCAAGGTAGAAGCCGCGGCCTGTCCCACACCTACAGTACCCGGCGCAAGGTAGAAGCCGCGGCCTGTCCCTCACCTACAGTACCCGGCGCAAGGTAGAAGCCGCGGCCTGTCCCGCACCTACAGTACCCGGCGCAAGGTAGAAGCCGCGGCCTGTCCCACACCTACAGTACCCGGCGCAAGGTAGAAGCCGCGGCCTGTCCCTCACCTACAGTACCCGGCGCAAGGTAGAAGCCGCGGCCTGTCCCGCACCTACAGTACCCGGCGCAAGGTAGAAGCCGCGGCCTGTCCCTCACCTACAGTACCCGGCGCAAGGTAGAAGCCGCGGCCTGTCCCTCACCTACAGTACCCGGCGCAAGGTAGAAGCCGCGGCCTGTCCCACACCTACAGTACCCGGCGCAAGGTAGAAGCCGCGGCCTGTCCCTCACCTACAGTACCCGGCGCAAGGTAGAAGCCGCGGCCTGTCCCTCACCTACAGTACCCGGCGCAAGGTAGAAGCCGCGGCCTGTCCCTCACCTACAGTACCCGGCGCAAGGTAGAAGCCGCGGCCTGTCCCACACCTACAGTACCCGGTGCAAGGTAGAAGCTGTGGCCTGTCCCTCACCTACAGTACCCGGCGCAAGGTAGAAGCTGCGGCCTGTCCTACAGTATCTGCAGATTCATAGGCCCCACCACCTGCCAGTACTGGACGACACTTCTGGACCTACCGAAAGCAGAAAAACAGGAGGCAAACTGCTCATGCCAGGAGACCCATCTACAATCAAAGTCCTCATACCGTGTGGGACCCTGGAGCCACCAAATGTACATTACTTGTAGGACAATGTGCAGGCCGACTACTAGATGAAATTATCTCAATGTGATATTATTCAGCACCGCCCCACCGCCCCACGTGACGCCCCACCACCCCAAGCCACCCCAAGCCCTACGCGCCGTCCTCCAGTCAAGCCAGACAACTATAAAAAGTTATTTTAAGGGCTGGACGGCAGAGAATCACCCGGCCGGTGGAGCATTATCACAAGCGGATAAGGCATGTCTGCTCTCCCAGAGCTCGCCCCGCAGCCAATATATGACAGGCTCACAGTTCTGCTTCCACAGAGATAAGAGCGGCCAGCGGCAGATAATCCGGGATGACGGTGCTCAATCCATGTTATTCTGACACGCTGCACATACACATAGTGAGCTGTCAGCCTGGATGCACATGCATGGGGGGTCACAGAGAACAGCATTCCTGGGAATCCTCTACACAAAGCATAACCCAGCCGGGCCGGGAGCGTGACCCCGACCATCACAGGCGGGTTATTTTCCATCACTAACAGGATTACAGCAGCCACCCCCCCGATGATCTGACCCGCACGGACCAGAGTCACCGCCTAAGATGACCACTGTATTGTGCCAAGACAGACCCGCTAAGGCCACTGTAATCAGCAATATGAAGTCCAATCTGATGAACCAGGAGGGAACAGAACAGCCGCCTCAGACTCTTGTAGACACTGGAAGACCAAAACTGGAGAGACAGAAAAACCATGAAAACCTGCTGAGTGGCACACTTCATCACTGGGCCAAATGGTAAAGCAAACCAATGCCTCCACAGCGCCACCTATTGGGATACATGCTGCTGTGGGGGCATTTTTCCCATCTTTCCATTGCATGACCTATAAAACTCCTTACAGCAACCCCGGGCCAAACCCAGACAACAGTCGGCTCAGTGCGAGAGGAAATTAGCACTCGGCCCCCTCGGACATAGCGGGCTGTCTAGTTAATGGTGGAAACTGTCAGCATTGGGCCAAGTGTCGCTCCGTGGCTGCACTGGCATTGCCACCATTACCATATGGTAGCCCGCACAGACCACAGCTGATGGAAATGGACAAGTCCAGACAAACTTAGAGATAAAACCACCGTTTTTTTTATTCCCTGAAGGAGGCTTGAAGATGCGATTCTTGGATCGCTAGGATAGTACACTGCATTACTTAGGTACTGCATTCTACTACGCCTATGACAGCAGCCTGTTAGATTCTGCTGGAGGCGGGGCCTAATAGGCGGAGTTACAGGGCAGACAAGGACTAACATGGAAACCCAGTGGTACCTTGTATGATTGCACTGCGGGGCGCCTATGGGCAATAGAAGCCCCGCCCCCCCTCATCTACTTACCTGCTGCAGGTGCTACTGATTGTACCATGTAAGGGGTTAAGCTGCCAGGATCTGAGGTTTCTCCACGACTAGTGGTTAAAGCAGGAGCCTGGCTTTCGGTAGTCAGCCCAGCCCTCGCCTTAGGCTCCTGTCACACAGGCATAAGCGCGCATACGGATGCATTTGCACACGCACGTGCGTTTTACTGTACTTTTTGCGCGTGTAAACCGTTCGCATTTGCGTGTGACACTGGCCTTTAACCCCATTAGTGACTGCCATGAAGAGAGGTGCTGGCGATCACTAAGGGGTTAAGTGGCATCGCATCCAATACGCATTGTGACGCCACTCAAAAACCGTAGCCGCAATCCATGCAGCCACAAAGCGTGTCGCCGCCAACGACCCGTCATTGGGAATATCAATTATTAGAAACATTGGCTTCGGGACTTTCTCCAGCCGCCACGACCGCCGGCGCACCGAACCTGGCAGACGACAGCCGCCGCGTCCTCCTAGACCCTTCGAATGGCAGGTAGCAATCACACGGCGGTTCTGGCCAAGAACCTCGCAGCAGAGACCGAGCGCTGCTTTCTGGCAGTTCTGGAGAAACCCCAGCCGTTTTCGGTAACGCCCCACACTGCTCCCTTGCTGGAGCTTTACACCGCTACATGATATAAAGGGGCTTCATCAGTTGGGGGCGCTATTACATACTATATATCCCGCTGATCTAAGCTTATATGAAGACGTAATCCTCCGGTGAGCGGCCGCCAGAGGAGGATGTGTACAGCTAAAGCTGGAGGCGCGCCAAGAACCTGCAAGTGAAGCGGACAAATTAGTGCCGCCCTGCACTGCCCTGTTTTACTACAGCGCTCCAAATAGAGCAAAGAGTCACCCGGGGAGAACTTTGTACCACACCGAGGGGGAAACAGGGAAACGGCTCCTCCGAGACTCAGAGGGACATTCGCAAAGGGGTTTACAAAAATTGCAATTAAGTGCTGCAGAATGCAGGCTGCCCCCCGAGTATCTTTAGCGCAACTCGCCATCAGCCGTGTAAACACTGATCAGTCTGGGCAGCAGGGCATGCTGGGATATGCAGCCCGGCACACAGACGTGTAGGGCAGAGTACACTCGGCCGAGACCTGGATAAACAGTCGGCTATCCCCGTACTGTAGTAGCGCGGATTACCCAGCATGCACTCCTGCACCGCAGTACAAATAGCCTGCAACCTTCCTGTGAACTGCAACCGAGCAGCCGGCCCTTTAATACAAAGTTCAGCCGCTTTCGTGTTCCAGAAACCCAGTGCTGCCCTCGTCGCGTCTGCGTGAAAACACGCTCACATGACACTGCCTGTCTGATGCCCACACGTCTTGTTGGCACATCCTGCCCCGGGTTATAGAAGTGATCCGCAAGTCGTTGCTGCAGGCGGGTCACAGACGGAGGTAGGAGAGCAGGCATGGCGGCAGAGAAGCGTCATCACATCTCTAAGCCGACATCAGGAGCGGGACGCCACTTCCTGTGCTGCTCAGTGCAATCTATTGCTCCCTGCTATCAGCCTGGATTGAGGCGAATTCGTATTTTTCAGGGGCCTGTAGGCTAAAAAAAACTCTGTGCCTATGACCACTACCTCCGGCACTGATGGGGTTAACCAACGTGACAACCGCGCCATTTTACTCATCTACTAATGAGCTTTATCAGACGGCCTAACGAGCAAAAGCCGACCACCGCCATCGAGATCCTCAGGACTCGTTTGCATCGGGGGGGGGGGGGGGGGGTTGCTCTGGACATGTGCTCCTCAGCACACCAGGGGGCGCCCCAGCACGGCCGCCGCGACGCACAATTCTGCAATATCCCCAACCACCGATCAACATCGTAGAATGAGATCCGCAGGGGTCATCCGATCTTTAGGCTGCCTGTCCACGAGTTTTCATTGCAAGATCCGTGGCGGTAAATCGCCCGTGGACCTCGCATGACGCGCCAACTATGGAAAGCGCAGCCCAGCGCCCACAATCGCTCGGATTCTCCACTCGCGGGATTCAGATCGCAGCATGCTGTGATTTGCCACAATGGACCTATCTATTAGAAAGGCTCATCGCTGAGACCTGCCAGTGCTTCCCCCTCCTCCCCCGCTAGCGATATTCCGCCTCGGCCGCCGTGGACAGACAGGCAGCCTACGTCTGCAAATAGGTGCTGAAAGCACAGCCGGGGAACTACAACTCCCAGCATGGCTGCCAACCTGTAGAAAGACGGATCCGCAGTCGCTATTCGACCTGTAGTGCACAAATGAATGGGGGGGTTGAAGAAACCACTGTGGGACTACAACTCCCAGCGCAGCTGCTGAAGCATGCTGGGAGCTGTAGTTTTGCAAAACTGAGAACGACAACTGATCTCCACTGCGGAATGACCCTCCCGTTTCCCTGAAAATAAGCCCTAGCATTATTTTTTTTTTTCAAACTTTTTGAGGATGCAGAATGATTTTCAGGGTTTTTGAGGAGGCGTAAACCACAGGCGCTGCTCCAAAAACGGGCCCGAGTGACAGGTAATAAAAAAAAAAGTGAACTTAACTAGTGTCCAGACCGCTAGTCATATAAAAACTTACATTTTTGGAGCACAAATTTATTATAAAACCCTGTCTTATTTTCGGGAAAACAGGGTAAATGGGCGATTAACACATAGCTGCCGAACTACAACTCCCAGCAGACAGCCAGAGCATGCTGGGAGCTGTAGTTCTGGAAACATCAAGAACACGACCGCCGATCTCATTGGCATAATAACTATTCTGGATCTGTAGGCTGCAAATACATGGGAGCTGAAGGCTTGGCTGGGGAACTACAACTCCCAGCAGGGCTGCCAGAGCATGCTGGGAGCAGTGGTTCTACAAGATTGAGGACAGCACAAGCAAGGCATGCTGGGAGCTGTAGTATTTCAAAATCAAGACCACTGTGAAAATGACCACTGATCCTCCTTACAGAATGACGGGTCTGCAGCCTTCAGGTAAACAGGGGCTGAAGACACCACGGGCCGAGGCATGCTGGGAGATGTAGTTCTACAAGACTGGGCACACCACGGGGCCGAGGCGTGCTGGGAGCTGTAGTACTACAAGACGGGGGCACACCACGGGCCGAGGCATGCTGGGAGCTGTAGTTCTACAAGACTGGGGCACACCACGGGCCGAGGCGTGCTGGGAGCTGTAGTTCTACAAGACTGGGGCACACGACGGGCCGAAACATGCTGGGAGATGTAGTTCTACAAGACTGGGGCACACCACGGGTCGAGGCGTGCTGGGAGCTGTAGTTCTACAAGACTGGGGCACACCACGGGCCGAGCCGTGCTGGGAGCTGTAGTTCTACAAGACTGGGCACACCACGGGCCGAGGCATGCTGGGAGCTGTAGTTCTACAAGACTGTGCACACCACGGGCCAAGGCGTGCTGGGAGCTGTAGTTCTACAAGACTGGGCACACCACGGGCCGAGGCATGCTGGGAGCTGTAGTTCTACAAGACTGGGCACACCACGGGGCCGAGGCGTGCTGGGAGCTGTAGTACTACAAGACGGGGGCACACCACGGGCCGAGGCATGCTGGGAGCTGTAGTTCTACAAGACTGGGCACACGACGGACTGAGGCGTGCTGGGAGCTGTAGTTCTACAAGACTGGGGCACACCACGGGCCGAGGCATGCTGGGAGATGTAGTTCTACAAGACTGGGCACACCACGGGCCGAGGCATGCTGGGAGCTGTAGTTCTACAAGACTGGGGCACACCACGGGCCGAGGCGTGCTGGGAGCTGTAGTTCTACAAGACTGGGCACACCACGGGCCGAGGCATGCTGGGAGCTGTAGTTCTACAAGACTGGACACACGACGGGCCGAAGCATGCTGGGAGCTGTAGTTCTACAAGACTGGGCACTGTAGTTCTACAAGACTGGACACACGACGGGCCGAAGCATGCTGGGAGCTGTAGTTCTACAAGACTGGGCACACCACGGGCCGAGGCATGCTGGGAGCTGTAGTTCTACAAGACTGGGGCACACCACGGGCCGAGGCGTGCTGGGAGCTGTAGTTCTACAAGACTGGGGGATACCACGGGCCGAGGCGTGCTGGGAGCTGTAGTTCTACAAGACTGGGGCACACCACGGGCCAAGGCATGCTGGGAGCTGTAGTTCTACAAGACTGGGGATACCACGGGCCGAGGCGTGCTGGGAGCTGTAGTTCTACAAGACTAGGCACACCACGGGTGAGGCATGCTGGGAGATCTAGTTCTACGAGAAAATAGGAGCTAACCACACGGCTGTGGGACTACAACTCCCAGCATGCTCTGTCAGGACACACTGGGAAGTATAGTTTTACAAAGCTGAAAAATATATTAGCGGCCTCCATTGTAGACGGACCGGTCCGCGGCGCCATGCGGTTACAGATAAACGGAGGCCGAAAACACGGCTGTGGAACTGCAGCTCCCCGGATGCTTGCCAGGACATGCTGGGCGCTGTAGTACCGCAAAGTCTAACCCTGTAGAAGGCACCGCCGTGGGACTACAACTCCCAGCATGACGGTCAGAGCATGCTGGGAACTGTAGTACTGCAAGACCAAGGAGGATCAGTGCAGTCTGCTGAGGACAGTGAACTACAAGTCCCAGCAGACATCGCTGTGTGCAGCCCATATACAGACCCCCCCAGCGTCACTCACCCGGGCCGGCCAGTGCGGGTAGCCCTTCATCTTGGCGAACACCAGGTCGGCGCACTTGTACTCCTTCTGGCGGTTGGAGCGGGACATGACGAGGGTGCAGGCCGCGAGTCACAGGGGGGAAAGAGCGGGAAACGCAGGAGACACCCAGAGGTGAGGCGGGCCGGAGCTCAGGGCAGGCCCGAGGAGGAGGCGCTGGCGGCTGGCTGTGCTCGAGGACGCGGCGGAGGCTGCGGCCTGGCTCTAGCTGTAGGCGGGCGGGGAGTCGGTGTCCGGCGGCGCGGAGGGGTCGGGGCCCATCCAGTTGTTTGTGTTTGAATCTCTCCTCTCTGGCGTTGATTTGCTCCCTCCTCCGCTCTCCTCCCCTCGCTCTCTCCTCCTCCTGCTAGCGTGTGGTAATCGACTACTCACGCCTGGCCCCTTTTTGAAAACTCCTGGGCTAATCGCCGCCTATCGATGACGTCCGCCGCAGGGGGCTGGGAAGAGCGCCGGAGGGATGGATTGTTGCCGGGGAAACGGGGTTGGCGGGAACTGATGGTGGCGGCCTGGAGCATGCGCACTAGATACTTTCGTCTCTGACAGGAAAAAATAGGAGTATTGAGGATAACACAGGAGTGAGGGAAATAAAGGCATTGCTGGAGGTGGCACTTGTGCCAGGGCTAGTGCAAAAAAAAGTTCGCCCAAGTGCAGTTCGGTCTTTCAGCTCGCTATAGCGGTGACTGAGAACCGCCGGACCAGCGCTGTTTAACCGAACGCTTCATGGTTTTTATGCCTACGTGAAATAAACGTATGGTCAGATCCCACTGCGGAAGTGCCGGCGCGCCAACACATATTCGCAGGGTTTTTTTTTAAAAAAAAACTCCTGCTTTGCCCCAAAATTCAATTGCGGAAGGGCCGCGGATCGGACGGCTTCCATTGACTTCAATGGAAGCCGTCCGCTCGGAATCCGCACTAAAATGGAACATGCCGCGATTCGCTTTCCGCACCAACTAATCGGCATGCTGTAATTCAGCCGCAGACACCCACGCTTCCTACGGGTGGCTTGACTTGCAGATCTTCTGCGCAGATTCCGCAAATCCGTCCGTGGACATTGGGCCTAAAAGCATCCTTAAGGCCCCCCTCACACGGGCGGGTCGGATTCCACATTCGGGATTCCCGTAGCAGAGTTCGACTCAGTGACCCCGGCCCACCTGTCCGGCGGCTTCTATCTGCGCAGCGGATGTGCCGGCTGGCACTCCATCGCGAATGTGCAGTAGCCGCCGGCGCTGGGTTGGTGACGCTTATCCCCCGATACTTCGGAAAGTGCCACAGGACAGATGGCTTCCACTGACTTCGAAGGAAGCCGGACGCGTGCATCCCGCAGAAAATAGCAGCATGCTGCGATTTCTCACCCGCGAGCAAAAAAATCGCAATCAATTTCCACTCGTGGGCAGGAAGACGCATTTTACCGTAGCTACGGGCTGGGTTTGCTACGGGCTGGATTTGCGGCAGAATCCTGCTCCAGATTTCGCAATGCAGATCGTCCTTCACGTGGCGAACAGAACTCATTTCCGTATTTTGCACGTACATTTCGACGGTGCAAAAAACCCAGCATGCTCTACTCCGCAGGAAAATGGAGCATGCTGCGATCGCTTCCTGTGCATGCGACCCGCACGCCGGGGGGAAAAAATCACATGCGCATGCTTTTAGCTGCCCTACGGATGCTAATTAGAGATGAGCGAACCTACTCGTTTCGAGTAATTACTCGATCGAGCACCGCGATTTTCGAATACTTCAGTACTTGGGTAAAAAGATTCGGTGGGGGGGGCAGGGGGAGGCGTGGCGGCGCGGGGGGTAGCAGCGGGGAACAGGGGGGAGCCCTCTCTCCCTCCCTCTCCCCCCACTCCCCGCTGCAACCCCCCACTCACCCACGGCGCCCCCAAATCTTTTCACCCGAGTACGGAAGTACTCGAAAATCGCGGCGCTCGGGCGAAAAAGGGGCGCGGCCGAGTACGCTCGCTCATCTCTAATGACAACTCATGAGCAAAATAGCATTTTGACGCGATTGCCTGTGTGAAACTACCCTCATGCACATTTGGATTTCAAATTGTGGAATCCGCGGTGGGCATCTGCCCCCGGATTCCGCAGCAAATAACGCCCATGCTATGGCAAAGTGATTTTTCATGCAACAAGCGGAAATCAATTGTGATTTCCACTTGCGAAGAAAAAAAATCGCAGAATGCTCCATCTTTCTGTGGGCCCTCATGGACGGCTTCCATTGAAGTTGTCTGACCCGCGGCTCTTCTGCAAATAACATTGCGGAAAGTTCGGGGGACTTAGCGACGGTGCAGGAAAATCTGTACTGCGCATGTGCGGCGGCCGGACCATCCGCAGTACAGAAGGAGAAGACTGGTACGCAGGGTCGCCAGCCGCAGTCAGGGCCGAATTCCGCTGATGGCGGTTTTTTATTCCATTTTCCAGTTTAAAAATGCAACAAATTTATCGCATTTGTTACAATATTGATACGTTTGTTGAATCTTCTTTAACCTTCAACTGTGGACATGATTTATTCCGTGGCCGTGGGGTCTCACAGTCCCCTACTGTGTTTCCGCGAAAATAAGACCCTGTCTTATATTTATTTTTGTCCCAAAAGAGGAGCTAGGTCTTATTTTTGGGGGATGTCTTATTATACTTACCTAGGAGGCTTGGCTCTGACACACTTCTTCCAGTCCTCGGCCGCCCACAGAAGATCACTTCCGGGTTATGAGATTCATAAATCCCGCGTCCAGGAAGCGATGGCTCTGATTGGTTCATTGAGCGCTGCATTGATTGGCTGAGCAGCGCTCAAGAACCAATCAGAGCCATCACCTCCTGGAGGTGAGATTTATGAATCCTGTAACCAGGACGTAATCTTCTGTGGGCGGCCGAGGACTGCAACAAGAGCGTCAGGGGTCCGGAGAGCAGCGGGAGGACCTGGACCGAGCCTGCTAGATAATGTATTATTATTTTTTAATGTAATGCAGCTAGGGCTTAATTTCAGGGTTGGGCTTATATTTCAAGCCTCCCCGAAAATCTGGAAAAATCAGGGTAGGTCTTATTTTTGGGGAGACGGTCTATATTGTGGTTGACTTTTTCGCAAAAAATGAACTGGACGTTTACAATAACTTGTTTCTATTAAATCTCAAGTTATAAATAATTGAAAAACGCCGAAATAATCAACTTTTATTTATATATTTGAGTAATGTTACATAATAAAGAACTACAGGAACTTTTCAGTCTTAGGCTGCCTGCAGATGAGCGGGTCGGATCTGGCGGTGAGAAGTCTCGCCGCGGGAACCGACCCAAGCGCCTGCAGGGACGAGCGCATACTCACCCGCTCCCGGCGGCCCCGGCTCTTTCATGTGCCAGCTGCCGGGCAGCCGGCGCATGCGCAGACCGGAGCCGGCGGCCGGGTGAGTGACGTTTCTGTGCGGGGAAAGAACCAATAGAATCAAAAGAACCAAATAGCTTCTGTGAAACGCAGCGGATTTAACGCGGCGGAAATCCGGCCGTGGGCATTAGCCCTTAATTGACGATGCAACCTCCTCTCGTACCGGTCTTCTTACCACTAAAACAGAAGCTACTGAACCGTTCGGTCGCAGGGGTCTGTGAGACTCCACACCCACACTTAAAGGGGTTTTCCAGTGAGAATACTCCCAATCATGCTGTCAGCGCCGCAATAACAGAGGTCAGAGTGGAAGCCTGCTCACCGTCCTCTGTGTAGTGGCCGGTGTTTGTACTGCAGGCACGGCAGCTGTCATTGAAATCAGAGGCCAGTGAGGAGGCTTCCGCTCCGACCTCTCTGTATTTGCGGCATGCGCCCGCTCAGCTGATCGGTCGGGGTCCTGAGGATAGGTCATCAGTAGTATTCTCACTGGACAACCCCTTTAAAGGTTAAGTATGTCTAGAGACTGGAGTCACATTGTACACCACCAGACACTGGAGCGAGATGGTGACAAATTTAGCAACTTTTTGAAAAGTCATAAAAGGGGGAGGCAATGCCTACTCTTCCCCTTGTTGTATAAAGCAGCATTGTGCCCCTGTCAGCCCTGGAGGGGGCAGCAGATACTGCTTGCCAGCACCAACTAGGACAGCTCTGTATGGGAAGCCTGCCCTCTGGTGGCCAGAGCCACAGCTGTGGAGGGGAGAGCAGGAGAGTTCGGGCGCCATGTTGCAGAGCCCCAGATGGCGCCATATACTTGTGGCTTCGTGTAAGGCTGAAAAAGGCACATAACCATCCAGAATATCCAGCCCTGTTAAGTGAGGCGGACGCAGCAGAGAAGAGCTCCTGGACTAGGAGAAGGGGGAAAGCGAAGCACCAGCCGGACAGTGCCGAGACCTATACCAGCCAGACTCCCTATGTCGAGCTCAGATGGGGAGCTCAGTGGCAGAGACTTCCACAGCTGCGTAGGTGCAACATTAGAGGTAGCGGGGATACCTCGGGACTATGAGACATTAACGACCTATGACCCAGAAAAATCGCGTGATTTTATTTTTTATGAGGTCTGCGTTTTTTGGAGAATCTGTAGCGGGTCCCTCCTGCCCCGCGGACATGAGCGCTGAAAATAACAATTTACTCACCTGCTCCGGACGCTCCGGATCTTCCCTTCTTCGCGGCTTGATCTTCTCTCCGTCGTGCCGGATCTTCTTTCTTCGGCCCGGCGGATGTGCTTGGCATGCCGCACGCATGCGCCGGGCACATCCACTGGCCCGAAGAAAGAAGATCCGGCACGACGGAGAGAAGATCAAGCCGCGAAGAAGGGAAGACCCGTACCGTCCGGAGCAGGTGAGTGTAATTCAGGCGCGGGTCTCCCGCGGATCCGGACGGCTTCCATAGGCTTCAATAGAAGCCTGCGGGAGCCGTCCCCGGAGACCCGCGCCTGAATGGAGCATGCCCGGATTTTTTCCTGCACGCGGGATCTGTGCCTGCAGGGAAAAATGACATCTGCAGGTATTTAACTACCTGCGGGTGTCTAATGCATCCCTATGGGGCGCGGATCCGCGTACGGGAGAAACGCTGCGGATTTTAATGCTTGAGAACCAATCAGAGCCAGTGCTTCCGGGAGGCAGGATTTTTGAACCCCCTGACCAGGAAGCGCCGCAGAACTGCCGGAGGAGAAGTGCGGCAGAGCGGACAGCGTCTGTTAGGTAATGGATGGTGTTTTTTTTTTTTGTTTTTTTTTAAATGCTGCTAGGGCTTGTTTCGTGAGATGCGATGCAACACAAAGGAAGGCTCCATGGGAAAACATGGGCTACAAAACATCACAAATCGCGGCTGTTTAGAGCGTACCACGATTTTCTTTTGTCGCAATGTAGCAGTCTACAAAACATTGCTAATGTGAAGGAACCCATTGGAAAGCTTGGGCCTCACATACATGCAATCTGTTGCAATGTCACAGAAAATCTCCTGCCTGTTGTTATTCGCATTTACAAAGGCCATTGTCTCACCTTTCCCTGGACAGAAGCTGCTTTGTGTAAATAACCGCTTTCTTTCATTCCCACCTGTATCTGTTGGTGGAGAATTAGCATGAGTAACCCACATTGTGTGTCCATGCACTTGTTAATGAAGTCTTAGACAAATCATTGGCCTAGAAGATGGCTTCTCGCAGACACGCCGGAGCCGAAATGCAGATTGGGGAAAAATGTTTTAATAAAGGCCCATTTAGACACAACGATAATCGCTTAAAAGATGGCGCTCAAGCGACTTTTGAGCGATTATCGTTGTGTCATTTACAGCGCAAGTTGATCGCTCAAGATGAGCGATCAGCTTGCACTGCCAGCGGAGAATGCGGAAGACAAGCGGGGTGTCCCAGCTTGTCTTCTGCATCCAGCTGTTCTCCGTTTCGAGCGCCCAGCTGTTATACAGCCCAGCGCTCCGAGCGGAGGATGCAGAAGACAAGCGGGGTGTTTTCTGCATGGAGCGCCCGGCTGTTATACAGCCGAGCTCTCCGTGCGGGTATGGAGAACAGAGCTGGACCTGTTATCAGGGAGCGTGATACAGCTGAAACAATAGTATCAGCTGTATCCCGCTGTAAATCCCTGATAAGGCTCATCGTTGTCTTTCAGCACCCTGAAAGACAACAATGAGCGACAGGATACCGAAAACGGCACGATGTCAGTGCAGTTAGACACAACGATTATCGCTCAAAGGACGGCTTTTGAGTGAATCGTCTAAATGGGCCTTAGGAGTTATTAGTTGTGTGAAGGTCCTAGCCCAATATTAATGACATTTACAGAATCGGGCGGGCCAGCTGATTAAAGCGCATCTGAACACATTGAGTTCGGAGGCCCAGAACACCCCCGAACGACGTGTCTGTGTACCTGGGCATAATTCAGATGTCATGCTTGGTATCGCTGAATAGATAAAATCATGACCCTAAATATGCCAGACACAAAGTTCCCAATCGGAGGATCGCTAGTGGAGATATGGGGAAAATGGGGAATTATGATCTTTCCACAAGGGATGCATGCCCCCACCCCAACCCTCCTGAATGACATCAAAAGGGGCAGGGGAAGGTGTGTCCTCAGGGAAACTTTAAAAACTGGGTCATCAGTTAAGAATGATTGTCAGACCTTCGGAGATTTCAGACTCTGGCATAAATCTTCCTAGTAGAAATTTTTAAATGTGCGCAGAGGGTTGACACTACCCTTCCCGATAGGCCCTGGTCCAAGAACTTTACACTGTCAGCATTTAGGCCACAAGTTTGAACTTCTGGACCTCCGGACACTCTAGAGGCCCCTGCAGAAGAAGGTCCCACCTTAATGGCAGATGGATAGGATCCCGGACTGAGAGGGCGGTAAGCAGTGGAAATCAGGGCTTCTTTGGCCAGAAAGGTGCAATTAGGATTACAGCGCCTGATGACCTCTGGACTTTCCTCAGGACGAGGGGAATTAGGGGTATAGGAGGAAAGGCGTAAGCCAGTTCTCAGTCCCATACGTGGGAGAGTGTGTCTATGCCTAAGGAGTGAACGTCTGCACTTTGAGAAAAGAACAAATGGCACTTGGAATTTTTCCCTAACATTTGGCTCAAATCTATGGACGGCTTTCCATACTGCACAGAGTTCCCAAAAATTAGAGGACTGAGATTCCTCAAAAGTGCTCCAAGCTCCCTGGACATAAATTTGCCCTATGTGGGCCCAGCCAGTCTTCTAGCATCTGTGAATATAGTAACCAGAGACACAGCGTACCATTCAGAGGCCTTAGCGAGGTTATCAATGGACAGCCACCATTTCAAGGATCTCCTCACCTTTGAGGATGAGGGGATCACCTGGTTTAGGGAGAACAGGGACCTATCCCAAGTCCTGAGGATCAAGGATTGCAGATCTCTGCAATGAAACTGAGCCCAAGGGACCACCTTGATACATGATGTCATGAGGCCTAAGACCCTCACAGCCTCCCTGATGAAAACCTGCGGAGACCAAAACAGGGCTCTGCAAGCTCCCATCACATTCTGCTGTCTTGAGGAAGGAAAGAACACTGGAGGGGAGAGTCCAACACAACTCCTAGAAATTTTTGCCAACGTTTAGGCTCAAAACTAGATTTGGGTATGTTAATAATCTAGCCGAGGGATTGCAACAAATCCAGGGTGGAAGTGAGGGACGGCGTTCCAAAAAATGATTAATCCGATGGTGAAATGCTCCAAATAACAGACCTAAATCCACAGACCATGCGGAGAGTGGTCAGCCAGAACACCAAACAGCCCAGCCAGGATATGGTACCAACAAGACAAAGAAAAGGACAGGCAGATCACATCTGAACAAAGCATCCCTGAAATTGGGAGCTATACATGCAAAGCATGTGATAAAGATGAACCACTTACTGGTTTAGGGGGACTCCTCCGTGAGCCCCCCTACAACGTGTGACAGCAATGAAGATAGTTCCGCCACAGATGACCCCATTTTGAAAACTAGACCCCTTAACGAATTTATCCAGGGGTGTACTGTGTATTTTTATCCCACAGTTTTTGAATGAATTCAAGCAAAAGGAAAAAAGCGGCCAAAACTATAGAGAACCCCCACAAATGACTCCAAAACTAGACCCCTTCGTTCATCTGTGTATTTTTACCCTACAATTTTTGAATAGGTCTAAGCAAAGCAGTAGGAAAAAAATTACAATTTTCATTTTTTTGGGCAATTGTGTCAATTTAAAAACAGTTTTTTTGGAATTGCCCCCAAATCAAATCATTCTGGGCAGAGGTCCAGTCCTTGATACATGAGATTGGAGAATCGCTCGTACCTTTAACTCCACAAACCTACGTGTTTCACGATATCCCTAGCCAAACGATAAACACTAATATTGTACATACTATTCTTCTAATAAGCAAAAGATGTCTGCTATCAAAATGGCTACAAGCCCCCAACATCATCCGAAATATTGCAACAGCTAAAATACAACCTAAAAATGGAACGACTGGAGATAGAAAAATGCGCGGAATCCCAAGCATCAACATTTTTCAATAAATGGAAGGTTTTCATGGAAAAGTTTTTAGATCCAAACGAGATTGCTGAATGTATGCGGCCATTTAGCAATACAACATGGTATTATACCCAAGTGGATGCAAATCGCTTGGGGAAACTAAAGATCACGGTTTAAAATTAAAGCTAATGTAAAGCAACATTTATTGGATACAATAGGAGAAATTATACAAAGATTGGGGTAACACTATACTAATACTGAGCTGGGGGAGGAGGAGAAGGAAAAAAGGAGGGGAAAGAAAAGTAAGAGTGAAAAATTTAAGAAGATACATTTTTCTTGCGTTCCACGTGTATATATATATACTCACTTGTGGCCCTAATCTACTTAAAGGACACATGGCTAGGCCTATAATGGAAGGAGCACCCGTTGGATTTCAGGGTACAAGGGAATAAATTCCAGGCCCCATCGCCCACTTATAGAGCCCTTGAGCGTCCAAAACGATAAAGAACCCCCTCAAATGACCCCATTTTGAAAACTAGACCCCTTAACGAATTCATCCAGGGGTGTACTGCGTATTTTGACCCCACAGTATTTGAATGAATCTAAGCAAAGCAGAAGGAAAAAAATTACGATTTTCATTTTTTTGGCAATTTTGTCAATTTAAAAACAGGTTTTTTTGTACAGTTTACATAGGAATGAAGACGTTCACCCCACAATGGATCCCCCCGTTTGTCCCGAGTTCAGAAACATACCCATTGTGGCCCTAATCTACTTACAGGATTCATTGCTAGGCCTATAATGAAGGGAACACCCGTTGGATTGCAGGGCACAACTGAATAAATTCCAGGGCCCATTGCTCATTTGTATGGAATAAAAATTGACTCCCTAAAAATATCCCCCCCCCCCCCCCTCCGCGCCCTTTTCGGCGTTCCCCAAATCTTAGATAAAAGTAATAATGTGAACTGTGTGGTATTTCCAAAGACAGGGGTAATTACGGAGGCTGGTTGGGATGGGTACATGGGGCAATAAAACCAGGTATGCCCCCTCCTCTCATGCTTTTTGGGGGGTATTTTTTGACCTCAGTGGCGGGTATGGGGTGTAAAAAGTGGCGCTCCGTGAGTCTTCGTAAGCTTGATGAGGTGCGGCGGTCTCACACAGAAGACTCTCAACAAGCTGCTTCTGGAACTGCAGGAAGGCGAGCGTTTCTGGGGCTTCTTCTAAATTACGTATTACAGGTAGCGGTCTGAATAACACCGGGGTCACGCAGCCATATGTGGAATCTGCTTGCGGAGGCCCGCGGCGGATCCCAGCTGTGAGCCCGGCTGTGACCCTGCGTACGGCCGCGTAATGTACTGCGCATAACTGCCTACTCACACAGGCGGTCATGCGCAGTACACCTTATTTTTGTTTGTATTTCCCGCACCGTCGCTTAGCGATGACGCGGGTACCCGCAGCCCGTTTACAAAGTAGTTGCATATGGGCAGCGGGTATATCCACGACCATGGAGCACAATGGGCTCTATGTTGCGGATATTCGCAGTAAAATAGAACCTGCTGCGTTCTCTTTTCTGCAAGTGGATTACGAAATTCTGACCCGCTAATGTGAGCGGAATTGTATAATCCAATATGATTGATCTGCGTATTACCGCGGATCAGACGCATGCGGAATCCGTAATTCCTATCCGGTCATGTGAGACCGACCTATGTTAGATCGCTACTTTTTTATCACGTGACCGGGGACCGCTTAACGAGGTCACTGCTCCAGGCTCTCTCGCTGGGAGCAAGGAAATTTTAAATTTCCTGGGCTCCCCGACTCCTGCACGTGTCTGGTGTTTTACCGGCGGTCGCATGTGCAGAATTCGGGAAGCTTCACGGAGGTGGATCGCGTCGGTGTTCAAATACGGAGGCCTCAGGTAAAAAGTTTCATCTCCTCTCAACGATCTTATTGGTGAGGGGAATTGAAACTTCTTTTTTTTTTTTACTTTTACGTGACCGCAATTATCCATTGGATAACGGCAAACACGTGACCTGGAACCGCTCCCCATTGGATAACAGTGATCATGTCCACGGTGAAATCTCTCTGCTTCTGGCTACACATGCATGCGCAGAAGAGCGGCGACGGGTCCCAGAGGACGCCCCTCACTGCAAAACATCTCGGAGAAGGCGGGTGAGTAATTTCAGCTGCCCTGATGGATCCGATCCGATCTTTTTTTTCACTTTATTGCTATTGCAGATCGCATTGCCGGGGGTATTGCCCGCAGCCCAGGATGACAGCTTCATACTGTTGGCTACCTGCAGGCACCGACAGCATGCAGCTGTCACGTCCAAAGTCCACGTGGCTTTACTCCCTCAGGGAATAAAGCCCACTTGGGCAGGACGTAAAAAAACTATGGGCTGGTCACTAAGGGATTAACCTCCTTAGCCTTCTGCATATGCCTGTCCTGTAAGACATGGAATAGGCAGAGTTAAACTATAAAGAAATGACCCCTGGCCAGAGGCTACTTACAGTTTGCAGGCTTTCTGAGTCCTCTCTGGTGGACATGGCTTGCAGCATCCACAGCAAGCACCATGATCCAGAGGATACTCACCTGTCTTCTACCATGATCTTTTGAATTTTTGCACCCTGGTAGCCATGCCCCTCATGGACAGGGCTCCGCCCACGTGACACGCGCAGTGTCTGAATTCATCCCTCCGCGTCAGACCCAGGGGCCGCGCTGGAGGCTGAAGGATTCCTATGGCAACCACTGCTGCGAGATGGCCCCCCTGAGTGAGGAGCTGCATAAGCCAGATGAACCTGGACAAGGCCCAGGTAGGTGTGCTAGCCCTTGAGGAGGCCGTATACTCCTGGTGACCACTTCGGCGGTCACAACGGGCGAGGGACTAGTCCTTGGGAACCACACCTGCGTAGGTCCCAACAGCACACAGGGAGAGATACCCCCCTGGGCCGACGGGCTGCATCCATACACCTGGAGGCTTTGCTTGGACTGTCCTGTAGGGACAGGAAGACACTGGTGAACTGGTGGAGGGGAGTTACCTTTGTACTTCTCCACTTCCTGTCCCAACAGGTGTCCAGGGGCAACCTCCAGGTGTATGCTGTCATGATGACGAGGGGAAATATATTTATATAAAATTACTTTTCTCACCCCTATGGATGGTATGTGTCTTCCTCAACCCCGGGTTTTCTACCAGAGGCCTGGAAGTTTGGGGGTTCTGCAGAGAATCTTGGCTGTTCCTAGTATTACACTCTTCTGAATAATGTGCTTGGATGTTGTTCCTGGGATTTTTTGGAGCCATTGCCCAGCTTAGGAGACACAGCCCAAGTGCTTCTACCATGAATGGGACTACTTTGGTCTTCACATTCCACATCCTCTCTAGTTCTTCTCTCAGGCTCTGGTACTTCTCCAGCTTCTCATACTCCTTATTCCGGATGTTGCTGTTGCTTACTACTGCTTGATCTACCGCCACTTCTGTCTTGTGGTCCTTGTCAATTACCACAATATCTGGTTGGTTGGCCAGTCTGCTTGTCCATCTATATGTGGAAGTCCCAAGGGATCCAAGCCACATCATTTTCCACAACCTTCTGCGGAGTCTCCCATCTGGATTTGGGAGGGTTCAGCCCATACGATGTGCAGATGTTCCTGTACACAATGCCGCTACTTGGTTATACTGTTCAGTGTATGCTGTTCCATCTTGCATCCTGCTGCTATGTGTTGGACGGACTCTAAGGCTTGGTTCTTGTTCTTGTGTTTCTATAATCAGTGCCTAAGTACTGTTTGTGAGCCCAGCCTTCTCCAGCCATTAGTAGGATTTCCCAATGTTAGCCACTTCAGCTATATGTCAATGGTACATCCCATGCAGGGGCGTGTCTTGTCATGGTCCTTCTTCCATTTGTTCTTCCTTCCATGTCTGCTGCTGCAACCTCAGAAATTCTCTCAGCAGTCTCTCTTTGGGTGCCAAAAATAATATATGTATTATATACAAGTCACATTATTCTGACTACCAGCTAATATCCAGAGTAACCGCCATGTGCCGCGGGTGCAGGTAGGTTGTCTTACATGTCTGGAGCCATGCTGATCGCATCCCACAGTTGCTGGAGGGTGCGTGGGGGGATCCATAGAGCAAACACGACAATCAAGGTGGTCCTACAAATGCTCAATTGGGTTCAAGTGTGGGTAATTAGAGGGCAAGGAAGTACTCGGAGGCCTTGGTCATGTTCTTTCAACCACTGTCGGACATTTCTAGTGGCGTGACATGTTGCATTGTCTCGCTGGAAGATCTCATCTGCCCCATGGAGACAATCAACATGTATGGGTATATGTGACCTGCAAGGGTGGATTTATGACCAAACCAGTTCAGGTTGCCTTCCACATGGATGAGCGGCCCAGAGAACGTCACCAAAAACTCCCCAGACTATAACATTATCACCACCAACTTCCAGTGTTCTTCCAGCAATGGTTGCAGGGGGGTTGTTGTCTGATGTTTCTTGCCTTTCGCGCCAATGTCCTTCCGATTGATGAAGCAGAGGAGGTAATTCATCAGGGAAGTCCAACGGTGGTCCAATTCCGACACTGCCGTGCAAATTGAAGCATAGGCATAGTGACCATGCATCTGCTTCAGAGCTCCATACACAGTAGTGTTGACTGAAATGTTGTTGTAGACACGTCTGGTAGCCCCATGGCTCATTTTCATGGTGATTTGCTCTACTGCAGCGTATCAGTCAGCCCTCGCACACCTTCATAGCCGATGTTCACCTCTCACATCAATGGCACATGGTGCTCCACAGTTTCCATATCGGTTATTTCCAATGATGCCATTTGTCTACTCAGGATACACTTTCACCGCAGCAGCACACACATTTTTTCATAAACTGCGCTGCTTGAGAAATACTGCCACCCTCGGCCCGAAAAGCAATAATTATCCCTTTTTGCAACTCTAAATCGCCCCTCTAACCCCTGACAACAAGGTGGGATAGGTGAGCAGATGGCGTACTGTATGCTTTATATACCCACCAAGCCAGCCCACAACTCGTCACCTCCTTAATGGGCTACATGCTGCCGACTTCTAAAGTAGGAGGCGGCCATTATAATGTGACTAGACTGTGTGTATATAATAATGTAGTCAGATGGAAAGCCAGAGGTCAGCAACAGGAATTGTCAGTTTGCAGTACAAATGGATGAGGCAGGTAACATAGTTAGATGGAAAGCCAGAAGTTGTTATCAGGAGGTCTTATTGCAATAGCTGAGGAGCAGGCAGAAGTGGAGCTTGATCAGTCAATGCTGTGGAGCAGAATAATCATGCACTAGATCTGAGGCAGGGTCAGGCTTTTATAGGAAATCCCAATTAGTGGCAGGGTGGGGGCCAGGACAGGGAGACAGGAAGTGGACTTAACAAAAGCAAGGACAATGATAGGATCAGCAGAGGAGCTGGCCCAGCAAGCTGGATAGCTCACTGGGGAGAGAAATCACACGAGTTCCCAGGTTCAGTCCAAACATATATATATATATATATATATATATATATATATATATATATATATATATATATATATATATATATATGGCTAACGGCACAAGATTTTTTGCAGTCATTAATGAGAACTTCCAAATGTTTTCTTCTATAATTGTCTGTAGGTTTGGACGTATCTTATAATAAATAGTTTCCTGTAAAGGTACCTGCACACCTTCAAGAGCTATCGGCTGACTGCTATGCCTTCCAGCTCCCCCATGCTCATGCTTGGCTCGGCCTAGTGTGCATGTTTTACAGTAGGGAGGGGAAATAAAGGATTGGACATGTTGAAATTCGACATGCCTGGTCCTTTTTTACAGTATAGCGCTGTAACACACTGGTGTCGGCCAATCCTGCTAACACTAGCGGTTTCCAATGATCTTCCTTTATGGCCCCTGACACACTTGCCGTGTGCGAGTTGCCCCAAGAGACGTGCCCCTGTCCGTGTGCTGACCGATATATGGACAACAAACCACACGGCCCAACGATTTGCGCGATAATTGTGTCATGTAAAAGTCTGCTAGCGGTTCTTTCACATGGGGCGAGTGTCAGCGCTAGACAGTCGCCCACTATCACTCTTGTGCGCTCACCGAATGGCGGTGGAGCGGCCGGAGATTGCTTCCGGTTGTCCGCCTCCATTCACAGTAAACAGGCCAATCGTCATTTGATTCTTATGCCTGCTGAAACCGAATGATGAGTGAATGAATGCTGGCTCGTCGTTTGGTTCAGATTCCCTCTACAGCCACACAAGAGACAAATCATTGGAAGCCAAAGAATCCATCGGGCCCATCATAGCGATACGTCAGAAGTTTTGACCGGTGGGATCCAGGGGCCGAGACTCCGACTGACCGCTAAAAGGATTGGCTCTTTTTGGCTCTCCTCAGATGAAGGGGCCCAATGCTCAGCTGAGCACATCTGCCCCTTTGTTTTATAGCAATCGGTGGGGGTCTCAGCCCTCCAGAACCCAACTAAACTTCGGACATGTCACTATAACTTGTCAAAGTCATATGGAAATACAGGGCGGGTCACAGGAAAGTACCCCGGCCTCACACTCTTATGAAACCTGCATGAAAGAAAATCTGTCTTTATTGCCCCTAGCAACCAATCACAGCACGGCCTTCATCTCTTATATGAAATTTCTTATAGGAAGACCCCTGTGTCTCCTGAATGGCACCCCCGCAATCAGATTTCAGGGTGGTGTTAGGGTGTCATGACAGCTTGGGACCTTGTGAAGACCCTCAGTTGTACTGCCATGTATTCATGCCTATTAAGCCATGCCACATTAAAGGGGTTGTCTCGCGGCAGCAAGTGTGTCTATACACTTCTGTATGGCCATATTAATGCACTTTTGTAATGTACATTGTGCATTAAATATGAGCCATACAGAAGTTATTCACTTACCTGCTCCGTTGCTAGCGTCCCCATCGCCATGGTGCCGTCTAAATTCGCTGGCAGCTTGCTTTTTTAGACGCGCTTGCGCAGTCCGGTCTTCTGCTCTGAGCACGAGCCGCGTCAGTGTGCTCCCCGCTACAGCTCTTCTGTGCATGCGCAGACGAGCTGTCACTGCTCGGGAGCGCGCTGGAGCGGCCATTCTGTACCATCCTCTGTTAGAGGAAGGTGCAGAGCCGCCGAGCTGTCCCGAGAAGCCGCCCAGCTGTCCCGCCGTCCTGCCGCCCAGGTAAGTGATGGGCCGGGGGGGCTGCCGCTGCGCCGGGGGGGGGCTGCCGCTGCGATGGGGGGGCTGTCGCTGTGCCGGGGGGGGGCTGTCGCTGCGATGGGGGGGCTGTCGCTGCGATGGGGGGGGCTGCCGCTGTGATGGGGGGGCTGTCGCTGCGATGGGGGGGCTGCCGCTGTGTCGGGCGGGGCTGCCGCTGTGATGGGGGGGCTGTCGCTGCGATGGGGGGGCTGCCGCTGTGATGGGGGGGCTGTCGCTGCGATGGGGGGGCTGCCGCTGTGCCGGGGGGGTCTGCCACTGCGATGGGGGGCTGCCGCTGTGCCCGGGGGGGGGGGGGGGGGGCTGCGCCGGTTACCTGCTGCCTGGCAGTGGGTGACTGGTCGGCCGCGTTCAATCCCGGGGTCCGGTCGGCGGCTGCGGGGCGTCTGGTTGTCAGGGAGACACAGCTGGTAGCGTCTCGGGAGCGGGCACGTCGTGCTACAGCAAGCGATGGGAAAAGAGCCGGCGGCCATCTTGGGAAAATTTTTATAAGTTGCTGGAACGGTAAGTACAAACCAGCTAGAAAAGTCATTTACAGGGGGGCTTAGTAATGTATGCTTAATTAGGCGGACTGGGCAATAAAAAAAAATCCACTCCTGCCTCGAGACATCTCCTTAAGGCCGCCTGCAGACGAGCGGGTCGGATCCGGCAGCGAGAAATCTCGCCGCGCGATCCGACCCCAGAGCCTGCAGGGACGAGCGCGTACTCACCCGCGCCTGGCGGCCCCGGCTCTTTGATGTGCCGGCTGCCGCGCAGCCGGCGCATGCGCAGACCGGAGCCGGCGGCCAGGTGAGTGCGTGCCCCGCAGAAAATTAGAACATGCCGCGGTTTGTTTGCCGCGCGAGATTTCGCGCAGCCAAACCGCGGCCGTCTGCATAGGAGTGCGTATTGTAATGCACTCCTATGCAGACTTTCAGCGGCGGAAATCCCGCGGGAAATCCCGCGGCGGGATTTCCGCTCGTCTGCAGGCGGCCTTAACATAACACATACAAAAATATATTACACTGCAGTACTGAAGGATTGCAGTACTCTACCTTGTATAAGTGATCAAATATTCACAAGTTCAAGTCTTCTGTACGGACTAAGAAAAAGAAAAAAAAAGTAAAAATAAGTTTAATAGCTTTCATGTTATAAAAAGTTTTTTAAAACTCCCCTTTTTCAATTTATAAAATTAAGAAATTAGCATTTGTGATATCACCGTAACTATTGAAGTCCAATCCGTTAAAATGTATTCTTTATCCTGCATGGTGAACACCGCAAACAAGACAAAATTGAATAAAAAGTTTTCAAAAAGTCAAATGTACCACCAAATGGTCCACAAAAATGAACCTTCACACAACCTACTGTGGTCAGAAGATGACAACAGAAAGTAATTTAAAAAAAAAATTAAAGTAGTACAACCCCCCCCCCAAAAAAAAAAAGTCTGGTATCGTTGTAATCGTTCTGACCCAGCAAATAAAGGGGTTTGCAAGCTGTTAACTCTTGATGGGATATGACAGACTCTGCCACCTTGTGCCCCTTCTGATCAGCTCTTTGCCAGGTTGGTGTGCTTGTGCTGATTTCTGCAGGAAGCAAACAGCTCTGTTCCCACTATGGTGGTCATACTTGGTATTACAGGCCATTCACTTTAATGGGATACCAAGCCTGGCCACTACAGGTATATACTACTGCCAGAATTTCAACATGTGTTAGCTGCAGCGCAGTTGCTGGTTTCATCAAATATGTGGATTTTGCATTGTTTTTAACTGCGGAATGCCTTGTGATGAACATTTTGCAGAATTTATTGCATTTTTTTTGCAGACTTTTAATTGTGGAATTCCATTTCCTGTATGTTAGAAATCCTCCACAATTCTGCAAGGTATCGTTACTTCCACGGCAGAAAAAAGAAAGGGTAATGAAATAAAAGCTCACAGATGTCAAATGAGACGGATTTGGAGACCCATAAAATAACAAGGGGCTGCAGAATTGTCTGCACAGACCGTGTGAAAGCGCCCTAAGGGTCCTATTACACGGGACAACTGTCGGGCTCCTGACCGCCGTCCCAGTGACTGGAAGAATGGAGAGAGGTTTACTGTCAGGATTTACAATACTTTCCCCTCATTTGTATATCTATGCACTTGCACTTTGTCAACAGACAGTATATAGCCTCTACCTCCTCTATTTATTTATCCTATACCTTATATGCTGCGTGTGATCCCACCTATGAATGACAGGTGTTTCTGTATCATGGGGGGCTCTCCTTTATGCCTCCGATATCCCCATTTCTGGTATGCAACCATCTTATTACAAGTTTTTCAGGAGTCTATATAGTTCATCACAGTGTTCAGTGATTATGGGACTCCCCGCGGGGATGAAGGAATCCCCTGTCACAGCCGTGGCAGAGGATCACGAAGATCTCCCATTCCTTTCAATAAGGGGTGGCACTGCTGCCGACGGCCCCATTGAAAGCAATGGGTGATATCGCTAAAATTAGTTTTGATTTGTTTTCTGCATCGCATCGCAATGCGGCGCCATCCAGGGAAACATCGCATGTGTGAATGAGCCCATTGTAAAGAACGGGTTTCATATTTGTGGGTCTCGCAACGCACAAATCTCGCCCTATATTCTCGCCAGTGTGATGGCGCTCTTATATGGATACCCTGTGTTATTCTTATACACTATTAAATCTGGTTGTCATCATACCAAACCCAAAAATAAGGGTAACACCTCGTTTGTGTCACACGGTGAATGAAGTAACTTGACAATGCAAAAATAATGGCGGAATTGCTGTATCTTTTTCCGCCCCTCCCCCCCCTGCAAAACAGTTTATTACTAGTAAATATTACATTCCACATTAATCAACATTAACCCCTTGAGTGGCACGCCCGGAAATTTTCCGGGGACGAGCTCCACTGCTCATAGTGACATAGCCCGGAAGATTTCCGGGCTATGTATCACTATGGGAGCTGCAGAGCACAATGCCACAAGCTGTGACAGTGTGCTCTGCCTGCACAGACCCACACAGAGCAGTGCAAGGGCTTTGAAAAACTAGCAGAAGATATTGCCGACATGTCGGCAATGTCCTGCTTTGTTTACAGGTTGCCATAGAGACCATCGGCTTGTCAGAAGCAAGCCGATGGTCTCTGTGGCAGGGAGAGCTGGTTGTTAGCTGTCAGAGGACACCTAGGTACCAGCTCTTACAGCAGAGATCAGAGAAAACCTCCGATCTCTGCTGTGTTAACCCTTTACATGCTGCAGTCTATGTGACTGCAGCATGTAAAGGGCTGTCACTGCAGCATGTAAAGGGCTGTCACCATCGGACCCCTGGAATGTGATCAGGGGTCCTGATGGGTCCCTGTGGAAGTCCCCTAAAGGGAAAAAAAAAATTTTTAAAAAATAAAAATAAAAAGTAAAAAAAATTATAAAAAAAAAAACAAAAAACACTTGTCTCCCTTTACTTTGTAAAAAATCAAAAATACAATCACACATGTGGTATCCGTGTACGTCGTAATGACCCAGAGAAGGAAGTTAATACATTATTTAACCCCTTAATGACATGGCCCCTTTTTTTCTTTTTTCCCCATTTCTTTTTTTCCTCCCCCTTGTTTAAAAAATCACAACTTGTCCCGCAAAAAACAAGCCCTCATATGGCCTGGTCAATGGAAAAATGAAAAAGTTATGGCTCTTGAGACGCAACTGCAAAACTAGTTGAAATTCAATGATTAGACCATTTTAAAAGCCTGCCCTGGTGGGCACGACAGGGTGGTAGGAAACCTGCCACTCAAGGGGTTAATACACTATTTGTAAAAACACTCCGGCCCCCGGAAGAAGTTGTCGTTTTCCTGCAAAATTTGGCATACAGTTCCATCTCAGGCCGATCTGTAAATGATGAGAGTTGTGGTGATTAGATGGACGGTCTTGTCACCGGAGGACCTATAAGTGGTTCCCCTCTTGGCCTATAAAGGCTCTCGGAGGCTCCTTGTGTGTAGTGACCTCTTCTTCCTCTTGTGTGGAGCTTGTTGACCACTAGACGCCTCTACGGTGCAGAGAAGAGATTTCACCCCGTTACCAGAGTCTGAGAGGGGCGCAAGGGTGTTAGAGTAATGTCTCCACAACATTGCCACACTTCTGTTGCCTGCCCGGTCACCACATTTATTGCCAATCGAACATTTATGGGACCATCTGAGGCGCCAACTTTGGAAAGCTACAAGTTTGCACGATCTAGAAGCTCAGTTACAGCAAATATTAATCTTTATTTGTATGGTGCCAACCCTTTCCGCAGCGCTTTCAAGCACGGGGTAAATGCAAACAATACAACAATTACAATGTGAGGGGTGGGGGTGATACAGGAGGTACAAGGGGGGGGCGAGGCATGGGGAACACAGGCAGTAGGGGATTTTATGTGCAAATCAGTTATTAGAAAGCAAACGGCATGGGGCGGTAAGGAGGTGCAGGGGTAGAGGTCTATGTGATAAGCAGGGTGGAAGGTGTGGGGAGCCATAGGGAGGGGTCGGGGGACTAGGTCAGGAGATTTGATATGCTTCCCTGAAGAGGTGCGTTTTTAAGGCACGTCTGAAATTTCGTGCATCGGTGATTGTCCGGATGCCTTGGGGTAGAGCGTTCCAGAGGATGGGTGCAGCTCTGGTGAAGTCCTGTAGGCGAGCATGAGAGGTTCGTATTACAGGGGTGTTTAGTCTGAGGGTGTTAGCCGATCGGAGTGAGCGAGCTGGGTGGTGTACTGACAGTAGGGAGGCGATGTATGGTGGTGTACTGACAGTATGGAGGCGATGTATGGTGGCGCAGCGCCATGCAGAGCTTTGTGAGTGAGGTAGAGGAGTTTACATTTAGTTCTGCAGTGGATGGGCAGCCAATGCAGCGACTGGCATAGTGCAGAGGCGTCTGAGTAACGACTGGATAGAAAAATGAGGCTAGCTGCTGCATTTAGTATGGATTGGAGTGGAGCGAGTCTAGTGCGGGGGAGGCCAATGAGTAGCGAGTTGCAGTAGTCAAGTCGGGAGTGGATGAGGGCAACCATAAGTGTCTTTAGCGTGTCCGTGGTGAGGAACGGATGGATTTGAGCAATATTTCTGAGGTGCATGTGGCATGTTTGGGTCAGAGATTGGATATGGGGGGCAAAGGAGAGGTCAGAGTCCAGTGTGACCCCAAGGCATCGGGCATGCCGTCGGGGGGTTATGGTGGTGCCAGACACTGGAATGGAGATGTTGAGGGGAGGTCGGTTAGAAGGTGGAAAGACATGGAGATCAGTTTTAAAGAGGTTAAAGGGGTTGTCCCGCAGCAGCAAGTGGGGTTATACACTTCTGTATGGCCATATTAATGCACTTTGTAATGTACATCGTGCATTAAATATGAGCCATACAGAAGTTATTCACTTACCTGCTCCGTTGCTAGCGTCCCCGTCTCCATGGCTCCGTCTAATTCTGATGTCTTCTTGCTTTTTTAGACGCGCTTGCGCAGTGCGGTCTTCTGCCTGGTGAATGGGGCCGCTCGTGCCGGAGAGCTGGTCACCGCGTCGTCATCGTAGCTCCGCCCCATCACGTGTGCCGATTCCAGCCAATCAGGAGGCTGGAATCGGCAATGGAACGCACAGAGCCCATGGTGCACCATGGGAGAAGACCCGCGGTGCACCATGGGAGAAAACCGCAGTGCATCCCTGGGAAAGGACCGGCGGCCATCTTAGGGAGAAGATTTTTTAAACTCCTTATTTCGTTGGATTGGTGAGTAGCAAGCGGCTTAAAAACCGCTTTAATTTGCTATTTTATGCCAGAGGGGTGACAGGGGGAATGGGGTAAGGTAAAATTTTGATGCTTGCCGCGAGACAACCCCTTTAAGTTTGAGAAAAAGGGAGGACATAGTGTTAGAGACAGCGGACAGACAGTCGGTGATATTTTGGAGGAATGGTCCAGAGATCTCACGAGAGGAGGTGTAGAGTTGGGTGTCGTCAGCATAGAGATGGTATTGGAGGCCAAATCTGTGGATGGTTTGTCCAATTGGGGCAGTATAGATAGAGAAAAGAAGGGGACCAAGGACCGAGCCCTGGGGTACCCCAACAGCGAGAGGAAGTGGAGGGGAGATAGAGCCAGCAAAGGAGACACTGAAAGAGCGGTCAGAGAGGTAGGAGGAGAACCAGGAGAGAGCAGTGTCCTTTAGACCAATGGAGTGGAGCATAGTGAGAAGGAGGTTATGGTCAACAGTGTCAAACGCAGCAGACAGGTCAAGGGGGATTAGTAGGGAGTAGTCACCTCTCGACGTCATCAGGTCATTTGTTACTTTTGTAAGGGCAGTTTCGGTCGAGTGTAGAGAGCGGAAACCAGACTGGAGGGGGTCGAGGAGCGAGTTGTCAGAGAGAAAGCGAGTAAGCCGGGAGTAGACCAGGCGTTCCAGTAATTTGGAGATAAAGGGGAGGTTAGAGACGGGTCGGTAGTTGGCAGCATCAGTCGGGTCCAGGGTTGGTTTTTTAAGCAGAGGGGATATAATGGAGTGTTTGAATTAGGAGGGAAAAGTGCCAGAGGTTAGGGAGAGGTTGCAGATTGTGGTAAGGTGAGTAATGAGAGCTGGGGAAAGGGAGCGGAGGAGGTGAGAGGGGAGAGGGTCGCTAGCGCAGGTGGTGGGGCGGGCAGCGGAAAGGAGCCTGGAGACTTCTTCCTCTGTTGTTGGTTCTAACGTAGATAGTGAGTAGGTGTCGGGTGCAGTGCTGATGAAGCTGGGATCGGGGCTAACCATGCCGCTTTCAGAGATTTCTTTTCGGATGTTGTCGATTTTTTTCTTTGAAATAGGCAGCTAGTTCTCCAGCAGTCAGGTCTGTCGCAGGGGCCTGTTCCTTGGGGTTGTGGGATAATGAGGAGACAAGGGGGGGGGGGGGGGGGTGAAATAAACTTGATTGGCATGGTGAAGGGCTAGGTTATAGGTTTTAAGCATGAATTTGAAGTGGAGGAAGTCTGCTGGCAGCTTTGATTTTCTCCACAGCCGCTCGGCGCACCTAGAGCAAATGTGAAGCGATATGCCACAGCATACAACATGCCCCCTGTATCACATCTAGTATCCAAGCTAGAGGAGGTACAACAGGGTACTAGAGCCCTTATGCCCCCTGTATTACATCTAGTATCCAAGCTAGAGGTGATACAACAGGGTACTAGAGCCTCCATGCAAGCCCGTATCACATGTTGTATCCAAGCTAGAGGGAGTACAGCAGGGTACTAGAGCCTCCATGCCCACCTGTATCACATGTTGTATCCAAGCTAGAGGCAGTACAACAGGGTACTAGAGCCTCCATGCCCTCCCGTATCACATCTTGTATCCAAGCTAGAGGTGGTACAACAGGGTACTAGAGCCTCCATGCCCCCCTATCACATGTTGTATCCAAGCTAGAGGGAGTACAGCAGGGTACTAGAGCCTCCATGCCGCATGTATCCAAGCTAGAGGAGGTACAGCAGGGTACTAGAGCCTCCATGCCTGCCTGTATCACATCTTGTATCCAAGCTAGAGGCAGTACAACAGGATACTAGAGCCTCCATGCCCTCCTGCATCACATCTTGTATCCAAGCTAGAGGCAGTACAACAGGATACTAGAGCCTCCATGCCCTCCTGCATCACATCTTGTATCCAAGCTAGAGGCAGTACAACAGGGTACTAGAGCCTCCATGCCCTCCTGCATCACATCTTGTATCCAAGCTAGAGGCAGTACAACAGGATACTAGAGCCTCCATGCCCTCCTGCATCACATCTTGTATCCAAGCTAGAGGCAGTACAACAGGGTACTAGAGCCTCCATGCCCTCCTGCATCACATCTTGTATCCCAGCTAGAGGCAGTACAACAGGGTACTGGAGCCTCCATGCCCGCCCGTATCACATCTAGTATCCAAGCTAGAGGGAGTACAGCAGGGTACTAGAGCCTCCATGCCCGCCCGTATCACATCTAGTATCCAAGCTAGAGGGAGTACAGCAGGGTACTAGAGCCTCCATGCCGCATGTATCCAAGCTAGAGGAGGTACAGCAGGGTACTAGAGCCTCCATGCCAGAGCGTATCACTTCTTGTATCCAAGCTAGAGGTGGTACAGCAGGGTACTAGAGCCTCCATGCCTGCCTGTATCACATCTTGTATCCAAGCTAGAGGCAGTACAACAGGATACTAGAGCCTCCATGCCCTCCTGCATCACATCTTGTATCCAAGCTAGAGGCAGTACAACAGGATACTAGAGCCTCCATGCCCTCCTGCATCACATCTTGTATCCAAGCTAGAGGCAGTACAACAGGGTACTAGAGCCTCCATGCCCGCCCATATCACATCATGTATCCAAGCTAGAGGCGGTACAACAGGGTACTAGAGCCTCCATGCCCGCCCATATCACATCATGTATCCAAGCTAGAGGCGGTACAACAGGGTACTAGAGCCTCCATGCCCACCTGTATCACATGTTGTATCCAAGCTAGAGGCAGTACAACAGGGTACTAGAGCCTCCATGCCCTCCCGTATCACATCTTGTATCCAAGCTAGAGGTGGTACAACAGGGTACTAGAGCCTCCATGCCCTCCCGTATCACATCTTGTATCCAAGCTAGAGGTGGTACAACAGGGTACTAGAGCCTCCATGCCCCCCTATCACATGTTGTATCCAAGCTAGAGGGAGTACAGCAGGGTACTAGAGCCTCCATGCCGCATGTATCCAAGCTAGAGGAGGTACAGCAGGGTACTAGAGCCTCCATGCCAGAGCGTATCACTTCTTGTATCCAAGCTAGAGGTGGTACAGCAGGGTACTAGAGCCTCCATGCCTGCCTGTATCACATCTTGTATCCAAGCTAGAGGCAGTACAACAGGATACTAGAGCCTCCATGCCCCTGTATCACACCATGTATCCAAGCTAGAGGCAGTACAACAGGGTACTAGAGCCTGCCTAGAAGGGGTCAGTTCTCCACAATGAATTCTCCTTTGGCTCTTACATTGTAATCACTTATATCAGCGTTACAATCACACAGTCATCGCATCCGACAACCTCCTCGGGGAGGGATGTTACTGACAACCAGCGTTTATTGTGAAATTATTTTTTCTTAAATGTTTATAATCTAAAAGTAAAACTTTGTTGCAACCAATGAGAGCAGAGCTTGCATTTTACCACAGCAATTTAAAAAGTGAAAGCTGTGCTGTGATTGGTTGCTATTAGAGATGAGCGAGCGTACTCGTTAAGGAAATTACTCGAGTGAGTATGGGGGGGGGGGGGGCAGATCTCTCTCTCCCGAGCAGGCATGTACTCGAAAATGGTGATACTCGCTCGAGTAATTTGCCTTAACGAGTACGCTCGCTCATCTCTAGTTGCTATGGACAACGAAGGCAGTCCGATAAATGTCTCATCAGGGCTTCCCATATATCCTATTACTGCAGTTACTCCCTTCCATTCTATTTATCCCGCTTCTTTTCGTTAGGTATCCGGCACGCCGCAATGGCTGCTGGGAGTTGTAGTCCTCCATTTCGAACGCCAGGTAAATAAACGGCAGAGACCACAACTCCCATGATGCTTTTCGCGGCCTCCTCTCTCAATTGCCAGCTTGTTGGCCCGCGGTGGCTCCTGGGAGTAGTAGTCCGTGCGGGCGCCATCATGCTCGGCGGCCTGTGAGCAGTCTGCTCAGGATTTGGCGGCCGGGAACGTGGCGTTACTGAGCGCGGAGGTCCCCGGGAAGTGACCGAGGCCTGCCGGCCTTGAGACCAGCCCTTCCCGCTCCGTTCAGGCCGCAGCCATGTCCTTAGTGGCCTACGCCAGCAGTGAGGAGAGCGACTCGGATTCGGAGATGGCGCCGGAGTCTTCCGGGGGGCTCCTCTCCAGCCTGCCCCCACCGCGGAAGGATTGCTCTCCAGCGCAGGCCGAAGCCTCGGGCTATCCTGCGGTGTACGCCCGCCAGCCCTCGGGGGAGCCGGAGCAGCACAGTCCGGGGTTCTACGGCCCCCCAGGAGTGTACGGACTGGGCTACCCGCCGGGCTACGGACCCCCTCCCCCGAGCTATGGCTATCCCAGCAGCCCGGGCTACGCAGGGTACAGTAACCAGGGGAGCCCTGGCTTCTCCAGCATGGGATACAGCCCGCAGGGGCCCAACAACTTCCCTCCCCTTGGTATGAACCTGCCACCCCCACAGGGCAGACATGGTATGGCCCTCCCTCCACCTCATGCTGGTCCTGGCATGAACCATCCGCCTCCTCATGGGGGTCCGAACATGAACCTTCCACCCCCTCAAGGTGGTCCAAATATGAACGTTCTTCCTCCTCAAGGTGGTCCCGGCATGAACCTCCCCCCTCCTCAAGGTGGTCCCGGCATGAACCTTCCACCGCCTCCGTGTGGTCCCGGTATGAACCTCCCACCCCCTTCTCACAACAGCCCAGGACTGAACTTGCCTCCTCATCAAGGAGGTCCCGGACTGCACCTGCCCCCGCCCCAGAACAACTCTGGCCTGAACCTGCCCCCTCCTCAGGGTGGTCTGGGAATGCCTCACCCTCCGCAGTCCGGTAACGGGCTCTCCTTGCATCCTCCGATGGGCAGCCACGCCATGAACCTGCCACCGCCGCAGGTGGGTGGAGGACTGAACCTGCCGCCCCCGATGAACAGCCAGGGACTGAACGTTTCCCCTCCGCAGAGTCTGGGGTCCTCCATGCCGTTGCCGCCACAGACCGCCTCCAGCCAAGGCGCCAACCTTCCAGAAAGCGAAACTCCAAAGCCCAAGAAGCGGTCGGAACCCGTCAAGATCAGCGTCCCGGAGCTGCAGGCCGGAGGGGTAAGTAGCCAGAGCCGAGCAACGTTACATACAGCGGGCGTCCATGACTAACGGGAGGCGAGCAGGACGGTCGCATCAACAAGTGGCTGCCATGTGACCGCACGCTCTTATGCAATGTGTTCATTTCTGACAGCAAAACTTCTTAATGCCCCGATGGGCGTCCCAGACTGCCCCTCTGTGACCAGATTGTGAGATGCCGGGGGTCATGGCAGCTCGGGGGCTTCTGAATGCCCCCAGAGCTGCCTTGTATGTTTGCCTATTAAGACCTGCCTTAGCTTCGTAGAAATACCATACACTGCAGTGCTGAGGTATTGCAGTGTATGCTATAAACCATCAGACAATTGGAAGTTCATGTCCCCTGTGGGGGCAAAAAAAAAACAAAACAAAAGTTAAACTTATAAAGTCATGGCGGCAGGAAATAATCTGCTGTTTGAAGACCTGTTCGTTTTTAAAAAATAAGACAAAAAGCCCCTAAATAAATGTGGCCCACAGAGGGCAGTTGTGTCATCAGTGGGGGGGGGGATGCAGAATGATTTTTTTTTATTTTTTTTTTAGGATCTTTGAGGATGCTTGAACTATAAGCCCTACTCCAAAAATAAGCCCTCGTTACAGTTAATAAAATCTTTTGGAGCAAAAATTAATATAAAACCCTGCCTTATTTTGGGGGAACCCGCGAAAAACCAGCCCTCAGATGGCTATGTTGGCAAAAAAAGAAGTTGTGTTATTTTCCTTCATTTTTTTTTTTAACCCCTTAAGGACATTTTGGCCTATTTTGGGCTTAAGGACGCAACGATTTTTGGCGGATTTTCTTCTCCATTTTTCAAAAGCCATAACTTTTTTATTTTTCCGTGGACGCGGCCGTATGAGGGCTTGTTTTTTGTGTGGCGAGCTGTAGTTTTTATCGGCGCCACTTTTGGGTACATAGGCTATATTGTAAAACTTTTATTATTTTTTTTATGATAACAGGGAGAGAAAACGCATCGATTCTGCCATAGATTTTTGTGTTTTTTTTCATAGCGTTATTCATGCAGCATAAATGACACAATATATTTTTTCTGCAGGTCGGTATGATTACAACGATAGCAAAATTCTTACTTTTTTTTTTTTTTTTTTAGGTTTTTCCACTTTTCTGCAATAAAACCCCTTTTTTTGGAAATCTTTTTATTTATTTTTTTCTAAATCGCTGCATTCAAAGTCCTGTAACTTTTTTATTTTTCTTTGTATAGAGATCTGAGAGCTGAGACGAGCTGTAGTTTATTGGTACCATTTTGGGGTACAAATGGCTTTTTTGATCACTTTTATTGCGTTTTTAGGGAGGCAAACCGCTAAAAATTAGCATTTTGCCTCATTTTTTCAGCGTTTTTTTAACACTTTTTTTATGTGCGGAGTCAAAAGCATGTGCTACATATTGTACGCATCGTTACGGACGCAACAATAACAAATATGTGGGATTGTAATATTTTGTAACCTTTTTTTTTATGCTAATATGACAGCACAAAAAAGGGTTTTTTAGCGTTTTTTTTTTTTTTTGTACCTTTTTTTTTGTACCTTTTTTTTTTATATACACTGTTTGTGTCCCTCTGAGCGACTTAAGGCACAGCACTGATGATCGCTGTGATAAGGCATGGCAGGGCTACTGCCCTGCCATGCCTTATCGCTTATACAGCGATCACAGGCTTTGGCAATACAGGACGCCAGTGTCAGGCATCCTGTTGCCATAGCAACCAGCCGGGCTCTCCACAATTATATCGCAAGAGCCCGGCAACTTCAGAGGGAGCGCGCTCACTCTGTGAACCAGGGAAGGGGTTAACAGCTGGGGGGGAGGGGGCATCTCCGTTGCAGCGGGATGCCGGCTATGACTGACAGCCGGCTCCCGCTGCGGGATAGCACGAGATCACTTATGATCTTGCGCTATCCCCAGGACGTAAGTTGCGAGAAGTAACCCGCTGCCAGGACGTAAACTCGCGCCCTGGAGCGGGAAGGGGTTAAAGTTGCAAGGGGGAAAAGGTAGGGGTGTGAGGGGGGGGGGGGGGTTGTAGTAAAGTGGTTAAGGAGTTAAAGGGGTTGTATGGAAATATCACGTGTGTTCCCACCCCATCCTAAGAATGGGGTCCCAAAGTGCTTGTGCAATTTCCGTCACTCTGGTTGAAATGAATGGAGTGCTGGCACATGCCTCCGCGTCTTTAGGATCGCTGGCAGTGCCCGTGCTCAGACCTCCGATGATCATAAAGTTGGGGTGATTTAATACGGCGCCAGAAATCGTTCATCCGAGCGAACACGGAGTTGCTGACACAGTTCGCTCGGGCCGTCTGCTTAAACACAAAGACTAACCATATTTACGGGACCGAGATGAACGAGCGCTATTTAAACGAACAATTAGCGAACCAGCCAATGGGGACTTGCATGAAACAAACGCTAAGAGAACGAATTCAGTCATTGGCCGAGTTTACACCGAATGATCCAATGATTTTTTTTTTACCGCTGATCATCCCGTGTAAAGGCGCCTTGTGAATATCTGTATTGGGGGACTCCTTTCTTTCCCAGCGGTCCGCAGGAGTGTTTTGGACCCTTCAAAAGTTTTTGACAAGGTGCATGTTTCATGTTTAAAATTTGCTGTGTGCCATTCCTCTGTAGTTCTTCCTGGAAATGCATGAATGTCTTAACTCCTGGAGATACAATTGCCCTTGTCATTAAGGGGTCTCCACACATGGCCAGTGCTGATTGGACAGTGTCAGATCACATGGGCACTGAGAAGGGGTCTAGTAACGCCTAGTAGCCAATGTATTCGTACGTTCCCAGGAGGGATAACCCTATGCCAAGTTCTGTGTTTAGCTTGGGAACAAGTGACTTCAGGCCTCATGTGAATTAATTGCATGCTTTTGGATTAAAATCAACTAATTTCCGTTTTTTTCTTTATTTTCCCCCCCAGTCGGATTCTGATGAAGACGAGCCGAGCAGGAAGAAGGCGGTCAGTCAGGTAAGCTGGGACTCTGCATGGGCAGATGGGTAGCAGCAGAGTTGTGGTGCAGCCATGCTGGTACATCTACAGTGTATGAAGAGCCTCAGGGACCCCATGGGCACCATATAGCCTCACCAGTGCGATTCCGAACGGAGGGCATCGCTGCTTGGACATATTAATGGTTAATGGGGTTTTTCCGGGACAGTAAAAAGCTATAAAGCGTCAAAATAAAGAGAAATTGATTACTCGCCTATCCTGGCGGTCCCCGCGGCACGATCCTGGCGGCCCCCGGCCCCCCGCGGCACGATCCTGGCGGCCCCCGGCCCCCCGCGGCACGATCCTGGCGGCCCCCGGCCCCCCGCGGCACGATCCTGGCGGCCCCCGGCCCCCCGCGGCACGATCCTGGCAGGCCCCCGGCCCCCCGCGGCACGATCCTGGCAGGCCCCCGGCCCCCCGCGGCACGATCCTGGCAGGCCCCCGGCCCCCCGCGGCACGATCCTGGCAGGCCCCCGGCCCCCCGCGGCACGATCCTGGCAGGCCCCCGGCCCCCCGCGGCACGATCCTGGCAGGCCCCCGGCCCCCCGCGGCACGATCCTGGCAGGCCCCCGGCCCCCCGCGGCACGATCCTGGCAGGCCCCCGGCCCCCCGCGGCACGATCCTGGCAGGCCCCCGGCCCCCCGCGGCACGATCCTGGCAGGCCCCCGGCCCCCCGCGGCACGATCCTGGCAGGCCCCCGGCCCCCCGCGGCACGGAAGCTGGAAGCAGCCGCTCATTGTGCACGTATTCGCTCATGGCGGATTTGTCTTGCTCTCATTCGTTTTATGGCGCTCACCATCTCTTCTATTTTTCCCTCAGGGCAACAAGGAAGGGTTCGGTTTGTCGTCTTTACTCCCTCAACCAAAAAACGCTCCCGGAGGCGACCCCAAACGTCAGCTCCTCCCCTACAGCTTCACAAAAAAGGCCTCCGAGGCTCTCAGCGACGCAAAGCTTCCTAAAATGACTCCAATGTCCAAACCTAAGCTCAGCGCCAAACCCGAGGTCTCCCACACGCCATCCCCGTCCGCCATCAAAGCGGCAGCAAAGAACGCGGCCCTGCAAGTCACCAAGCAGATCACCCAGGAGGAGGACAACGAGGACAGCGACGAGGAGTTCCGGCAGGGCAACTTCTTCTCGTTGTCAGAAAGCAGCGAGGTTCCCCCGTCTCCTTCTGAAGACTTTACGTACCCGCTGCCCGCTATGAGCGATGACCGGCCGCCTGGGGTAGATTCCGACGAGCTTCAGAACGACGCCGCAAATGCACCTTTAGAGTTCAAAACGGCAACCAGTCAGGCGTCCGGCCAGCAATGGTCAGCCACGTCCGGGGATGACTACAGCGGTCAGCAGTACGACCAGTATCCCGAATACTCCAACTCCTCAGGAGACGCTTACTACTCGGTAGGTGTAGGATAAAGCAGGGGGTATTGTGGGTGTAGACAGCGGTGCCCACCCTCATGACCATCTTCTTGTCCACAGCAGGGCTATTACAGCAGCGGGTACTACCAGGAGCAGGATCAGCCGTCTTCCACGCAGCGTGACAGTGCGACCAGCGACTCTTTCATGGATGATGAAGCTGTAAGATTTCCTGTTTGATTGCTTCTCTCGGGGCTGGTGGCTAATCTACATTAAAAGGGGTAGCCCCGACTTATAGAGTGATAGCATATGCCATTAATGGGGGTCAAACCTCCGAGGTCTTTGCTCAGGGGGCTTCAGTGCTGGTGTAGTGCCCTAGATCCTCCATTGCTCTGGTTGCAGTTCTCTGCACATCAGGGTGACCGGGAGCATTGCTCTGCAGGGAAAACTACACTAGCGCTGTTTCCCATACAGTTCTAAGAAAAAGTTTCTTCAAACTTTTTTTTTTTCTAAAGTATATGGAATCGGTGATTCTAATCATCTTTGCAGGGTTTTTTTCTGCTAGCCAACTGCAGAGCTGAACAGAGGAGCTCCTGTGAATTCTGACCGCGCCATTTAAATGCCCCTATTGGTGTTCAGGGGGGTCCGAACGCTCCCCGTCCGCAGTGAGATAGTGGGATGCTGTTTGGGGTCCATGGCAGTCGGGGGCTTTCTGAAAGCCCCAAGGGCTGCTATTGCTTGTCGGGTCACGGTATAATGTAATATTACATCATACTGCAGGAGTGGTCGAACGATCGCAACTTCAAGTCCCTATAGCACCATTGAAAAAATACGGTGGACCGCAGGTCTTCTCCCATGGTGCACCGTGGGCTCTGTGCGTTCCATTGCCGATTCCAGCCTCCTGATTTGCTGGCATCGGCACACGTGACGGGGCGGAGCTACGAGGACCAGCTCTCCGGCACGAGCGGCCCCATTCAGAAGGGAGAAGACCGGACTGCGCAAGCGCGTCTAATCGGGAGATTAGACGCTGAAAATTAGACGGCACCATGGAGATGAGGACGCTAGCAACGGAGCAGGTAAGTGAATAACTTCTGTATGGCTCATAATTAATGCACGATGTGCATTAATATGGCCATACAGAAGTGTATAACCCCACTTGCTTTCGCGGGACAACCCCTTTAATATTGTCCCCCTACGGAGAACTCTGCTGCCAAGGTCACTCCGTACACCCTCCGTGCCACATGACATATTGACATCAGAAAGGGGTTCAAAAGTAGGAGCAGATGAATGAAAACTTTAAAACAAACTTTGGTTCCCGTAGCAACCAATAAAAGTTTTCCTTTTTCAAGAGCAAAATGAGAGTCGCACTGTTTGGTTGCTATGGGGAACAGAGCCAGTTCCATAAATCTCCTTCGTGGTTTTCAAAACTGCTATGGGGGAGGTAAAAGCATGCGGGGTTACCCGTACTCTCCACTGCTCTCTGCATCCTCCTGCAGCAGTGATGCTGGGTGAGTGCTGCAGCTGGTCACCCGCTAACGAGAGACACTGATTGGCTGCTGAGGTCACATGTCCTCAGGGACGGTGAGGTCAGAGCAGAGAGGACTGGGCTCAAGCCAAATGGGAGCCACAGAGATCAGTTGAGGTGAGGGTGCCTTTTTTTTTTTTTTTTTACACAATCCTGATTAAAGGGGTTGTCCCGTGAAACAAAGTTGGGGTATACACTTCTGTATGGCCATATTAATGCACTTTGTAATATACATCGTGCATTAATTATGAGCCATACAGAAGTTATTCACTTACCTGCTCCGTTGCTGGCGTCCCCGTCTCCATGGTGCCGTCTAATTTTCAGCGTCTAATCGCCCGATTAGACGCGCTTGCGCAGTCCGGTCTTCTCCCTTCTGAATGGGGCCGCTCATGCCAGAGAGCTGCTCCTCGTAGCTCCGCCCTGCCACGTGTGCCGATTCCAGCCAATCAGGAGGCTGGAATCGGCAATGGACCGCACAGAAGACCTGCGGTACACCGAAGGTGAAGATCGCGGCGGCCATCTTCGCAAGGTAAGTAAGAAGTCACCGGAGCGCGGGGATTCGGGTAAGTACTATCCGTTTTTGTTTTTTTTAAACCCCTGCATCGGGTTTGTCTCTTTTTTTTTAAACCCCTGCATCGGGTTTGTCACATTCTTTGATACTTAAAGGGGTTGTCCTGCGCCGAAACGGGTTTTGTTTTTTTTCAATAGCCCCCCCCCGTTCGGCGCGGGACAACCCCTTTAAGTATCAAAGAATGTGTAGGATTGGATCATCCCTTTAATTTCAGGTGACAAGCAGTATTTATATCGACCCACCATCATCATCATCACTATTGTTGTTGCAGTTTAAACGGCTACAAGGCAAGAGGAACCGCGGAAGGGAAGAAATTAATTTTGTCGAAATCAAAGGTGATGACCAGCTTAGCGGTAACCAGCAATGGCTGACCAAAGCCCTGACAGAGGAGAAGAACATGAAGTCCTTCAGCAAGGTAACATATGGGATCAATAAATGTGCACAGATGTTTGTAGCCACGTCAGAAGATCGCCCTAGTGGGGGTTGTGGCCCCACGGTGACTAGGAGGGGCTGTGTTGGTGGTCTTCAGAGCATGGTGGGCCAACAGCATGTCTCCTGATCTGAAGGCGCACCACGTGGCACAGCATGTCCTTCGTTTTAGCAGTTACAGTAGTAGTAACATGTTTTGTAGCCTCTTGGCCTTTCCTGCCCCATGACATACATATCATCATAGGAAGGAGGAATGCCGTACATTTATGGCATATGGATGGTGCGGGCTCAGGCGCTGGGAGCCAGCTGTGTGACTAACCGCTCACGTCCTTCTGCAACGCCGCAGATTGGCGAGAATACAGACTCTAAGCTATTAACACCTTACATGCTGCAGTCAATGTTGATTGCGGCATGCATGGAGTTAACAGAAGGAGGAAGCTCTTTCTGTGAGGCCATCGGCCCCCCGCCATGAAACTGCATAGGTCCGATGTGTTGCCTTGGTGATGGGAGGCCCAACAATAGCCTCTGGGTCTGCCATGGTTTTCAGTGTAATGTAATAGTGATGGTACACCGCTCTGTATTATCACAAATTCAAGTCCTCCGCAGGAAAATACAAAAAGTGAAGACCAAATAAAATGGTCAAAAAGAAAGTCACATAAATTTAAGAAACCCTTTTTGCATACTTTACTTTATTTATTTATTTTTGTTTAAAAAAGCCATATATTTGGTATCGCCGCATCCTTTAATTGAAGACACTATTTATCCCACATGGCAGGCACTACTTAAAAGCGGGCCGAATCCTTTTTTTTTCTTAATTTCACCTCCTAAAAAACTTAGTGATCCAAAAGTTGTGTGTACACTAAAATGGTACCAGTAAAAACTACAGCTTGTCATGCAAACAAACAAGTCTTCACACGGCCGTGTCCATGGAAAAATAATGTATATATAATTTTGGTAAAAGCCCTCACTGACTCGCCACTAATTCTCTAACTTCCCGATTTGGCAGGAGCATTCTTCAGGTCCTAAATAGGAAAAGTAAATGGGTCACAACTTGATTATTTAAGGCTAAGCGTAAAAGTATTGGCGCCCCTGTGTAATGTACTAAGTGTAATTCTCTAACTTCCCGATGTCGTACAAACATGAAATTTGGCAGGAGCATTCTTTAGGGCCTAAATAAGAAAAGTAAAAGGGCCATAACTTGATTATTCAACGCTAAGTGCAAAAACATTGGCACCCCTATGCAATGTAACTTCCCGATGTCGTACAAACATGAAATTTGGTATAACCCTTCTTTAGGTCCTAAATAGGAAAAAATAATGGGTCACAACTCGATTATTCAATGCTAATTGCATAAGTAAATGCATCCCTATGTAATGTAACTTCCCGGTGTTATACAAGTGTGAAATTTGGCACAAGCATTCTTTAGGTCCTAAATAGGATAAGTAAGGTCCTATGTTGGAAAAGTAAAGAGGTCCTAACACGATAATTCAAATCTAATTGCAAATGTAAGTGCACCCCTATGTAATGTAACGTCTCGGTGTCGTACAAGAATGAATTTTGTCGCGAGCATTCCTTAGGTCCTAAATGAGTATAGTGGGAGGGGTGGCACATTCTGCAGAGGGACATCGGTACATGCAGTCTGAGGAGAATCTAACGCTCCTCTATGAGTATACATATTTTAATTCTCAGTTACTCTAAAGTTATCGTGACTTCATAAAATTTTCCGTGCAGACAACACTTAAACGCGTGTATCAAACTAACTCGGGCGAGGCCGGGTATATCAGCTAGTACATTATACCAAAAAATGAAAGCTACAACCCCCAACACAAAGAATAAGCAGCCATGTCAACAGAACGATAAAGTTACGGGTTTTGAAAAGTAAAGATGAAAATCCCCCAAAAATCATTACGTCCTTAAGTACTAAATTAGACTGCATTCTAAAGAGTAGCTGCACTTTTCACAATTCTTGGTCATGTCAAAAGTTTTATCAGTGGGGCTGCTGAGACCCCCTGATCAGTAGAACAAGGGGGATGCAGCGCTCGCCCAAGTGCTGTGCCCGTTCAGCTTTCTTTGTTGCTGTTTGGCACCTCCTTCAGCTGCTGGGAGGAGCCTAAAAGCAGTGAAGACATCTGAAGGGGCGCAGCGCTCCGGTGAGCGGTTTCCCACAATCCGAAAAATGACATCTGGAGTTTGGTTGATTGCTGTGGGCATCGCCTTCACTTCTCTTTGGCACCAGGATAACTCTTCCCCCTTCCGCCATATAATGGAAAGCGACATGTGGCAAGTTCACAAACAAGAATATCTGAATAGTAGCAGATCTGGGAATTAAGATTTAATTTTTTTTTCTTTTTGATCCATTAGAAAAAAGGAGAACAGCCAACAGGACAGCAGCGGCGGAAGCATCAGATCACCTACCTGATCCACCAAGTAAGTTCTGGCCAGTGACGAGGCGCACGAAGGTGCTATGTAAGTCATTCTGGCACTGTCACGTCCCCATAAACTAGGTTGTGGTGCTGGTAGGGGACGTGACAGGAAGCCGGGGGATATTTTCTTCTCCTTTTTTTTTTTTTTTTTCATTCACCTGCTTTCTGGAGCCATAGACTTTTATTTTGACAGACTTTCTACCAGGATTTCAGAAGGGGAGACCGCTGGATGTTGGGAGCAGGTGAGTATAAAAACATGCACCACCCGGCTCCGTCATCTTCCCTACCAGCAGCATAACTTAGTTTATGGTGCTGTGGAGAGGCAACAACATCCCTTTAACACTTAGTCTCGCTTGGAGACCCGACCATGTGATCTCTTGTATTGCACTGCACCATATTAGCCTTCAACTGTATCCTAGGCCCTTACTAGGAGTACAAAGATAGCAGACCTGGGGGCTTCATTACGGTAGGTCCTTAGCTGGCGTGCAAACACATTGGCACATGGCAGTTGTGGTGCTGAGCGAGCCTTCTCATATTGACCATGACACATAAGGGGTTGTAACTGCTGGGATCAGATCTCCGATCCCATCCGTTGCAGCTTCGCTGTAGATAGTATGAGCTCAGATACCGTGCTTACATCGTACCTTTTAAAGGGCCTGTACCAGAATCCTGTGTTAACCTCTATCCACAGAATGGGTGATAAAACGAATTGGGGCGGAGTCTTACAGCTAAGACCCCTATGATCCTGAGAATGGGGGTCCTGTGTCCACCTTCTCCGCCTCGCTGTGCTGAGCATGTATAGTGCAGCTCCATTCATTTTTCATTTAGACTGAAGGATATAACTGAGTGCTTGTACTTGGCCATCTCTGACTGCCCCACTGAAATGAATGGAGCAGAACCGCACACGCTTGGCCGCTGCCTTGTTTACGATTCTCCTCACTAAGGCGGTTTCGTGTCAAAAACTCCTCGTTTCACTTCAGGAAAGTAGCGACCCTCCGGCGAAGCTGAAAGGATTGGCAGGTGTTTCCCATTGTTTTCGATGGGAAATATCGCATCGCGCGCAACTTGCATGCCGTGCGATGTTTTACTCGGCCCCATTAAAAACAATGGGCAAGGCGTCCCGAGAGAATGTCCAAGGGGCTGACATGCTGCAGTTTTTTATTTTCCCGCACCATGATCTCTGATGTATATGACCCGATTCAAAAGAATTGCATTCACGTTCATGCAAGATTTATGCGTCGCGCAGCACACAAATCTCACACAACTTTCTCGGCTGTGTTAAAGCGGGCTAAGGAAGTGAAGAGGAGAGAGGAACAGGGGTCTCCATTCTGATGATCAGTGGGGGTCTCTGTGGTAAGATCAAAGTTTCATGACTCATTCTGTAGGTGATGAAACATGCTTCCAGTATAGCCCCTTTAAGGCATTATAGGGGTTGTACCAGAATGACAAGTTATTCCCTATGCATAGGGTACTCCTGAGACCCCCACTGATTCTGAGAATAGGGGCCCCACAGTGATGTCACAGTAAATGGAGTGCTGGCCGAGTTCACGGGCTGACGCAAATACCTGAACGCTTACCCCCCTCTAGAGATTATTAAACGGGTGTCCCATTATTTCTCTTGCAGGCAAAGGAGAGGGAGCTGGAGCTGAAGAACACTTGGTCCGAGAACAAGATGAGTCGGCGGCAGACGCAAGCCAAGTACGGCTTTTGATGCCAGCGGCTGGGGGAAGTTGGTTGAATCTCCCTACTTCCAGGAGATGAGAATCCAAATACCTGTCATTGCCAAGTGGACAGACATACAGCTAGAGCGCCCCCCACCATCCCGTGTCATACAGCCGAAGAGCTCCCCCCCTCCTTAATGTGATGAACATGAATTTCTGAAAGGCCAGACTGTTGTATAGTCTCTTGGGGAGCTTCTGGCTGGCACTGAAAGGGTTTCCCTGCACAAGTGTGAACGAGAGGACACGGCCCGGCCCTTTAAAGACTTTTCCACAAACTTTTTTTTTTTTTTCTTATTTCTTTAAACTTGGTCTTAATCCCCCCCTTAAGTCTCCCCTCCTGGATCCGGTCACTTTGTGTTTCATCTGGTTTAGCCAATAGCGGCAGCCGATACGCCTGATCCTTATATAGCCCTCTTTTTGTAATTTACATGGAAGAATTCTCAACAGCCGTGGTGTGACCCGGCGAGGGGTCTTTTTTTTTTTCTCTTTTGTTTTTTAATTAAATCGAGAAATATATGAAAGGGTTTTTTTTTTTTTTTAATTAAAGTGAACGATGTCTTTGTATCCCCTGAACAGGATGCCCTGAGCTGGTGTGTGCGAGCTAGCAGGCAGACTGCAGTCTACTCGCCCACTCGTGACCCTCAGGATACAATGGTGGTTAACATTTTGGGCATATTGAGTCTCCCATCCGTTTATATCGGAGCTGAAGCCCTGGAACACAGAATTAGAAATGGAAGGTAGTAATCATTGGTTACAAGCACAAAATACCCCAGGGATGGGGGGTAGAATTTACACACCCCTCCATTAAACCCAGAGGCGTCTGGAGGGCGAGGAGATGAAATTCTGACAACGACCTCTTCACAGGATGCAGTCACCATTTATGGAAAAAATTAAATAAATTGTGGGGGAAAAAAAGTCCCCGCTAGGTGGCGCTGTAGTAGGCAAATCACGCTACACCTCTCCAACGCCTTGATTTTCAAGAACGCTCTCCATTCGCAAAACCATGTTTTCAACAGAGTCCTCATTAATCCTTACAACATGCCAGCAAGCGCTGTCCTTCCGACCTGACACTGATGCCGGTCTGTCGTGGTAGACCCGGTCTGCTACAGCGCCATGGCCGACTTTTTTTTTTTCAAAAACATTTTTTTTCTTAAAAGGCGTCCGAAGGGGCCGTTGTCCTGTCCTTTGAAATGAGGAGAAATTCAAGTGCCTTCCAGAGGCCTCGGAGTTGGGGAAGTTTAGTTCCGCTAACCCTGTCTTTTCGGTGGTCCCCAGGTCCGTACTCTCCTTTATTTGACATATTTCATAAACTATAGTTAAAAAAAAAAGTGTTGCCTGCACAAAACGAGCCCGATTGTGGGGTTTCACCAGTCTCTCCTATCCAGAGACCCCAGCAGGACCTCCATGTACTGAGGATTGCTCTCATGTTATAGGCCGGGGAGGGGTAATGTTCCTTCTTGTGGAGAAGAGTTGAGGGAGTCTATGGGTCATGCAATGCTTCCTGGGAAAAAGCTATGTAAATGAGTGATGGAACAAAGCACCACCGACCTACTATTCCGAGAGGTTGAGCTTTAGTCCTCACGCATTCACGTGGTCTCATATGGCAGAATTGTCCCAGACACCCCCAAAACGTCACCTGCTGCGGCTCTTTGAGGACTCTGTTGGCTAAACTGTCATGTATACGGAGAAGCTGAAGTTTATGTATATTGTCTTGTGCTGGTGACTGCGCCACCCATAGGCCAGGTCGAGGTAGTACAAGGTGTTTACAACCTGGCATCCCAAAGTAATTGTAGAAGTACAGTCTGTTATACAAATGCGCCAAACTCCCCTTTCTAATCCTGTAGGCGACATTCTGTACACGGAGGGACTTCTATACAACCAGGCAATACCTGTGTGTTCCTTGTGTGGCCCTGCGCTGACGGGGCGGAGGTTTTTTGTTTGTTTTTTTTAATCGCCGGTCCTCTTCCCTCCTTTGAATGTGTTTTTCTGGCCCGAGATGGACTGATGCTGCTGACAAGCCCACCCTGGTGAGACCCCCTGACGGCTTCTGGGGTGGGCAGGAACCTACTCAATGACTTCAAAGCTATTTTGTGATGTGAACTTTTGTAAATAATGTAAACTGTACATATATATATATTTTCAAGTCAAAGATTCCCGTTCCTCACTAGCTTTTGTCTAATTCAGAGGGTTGAATGCTTGGAACAGTTTGTAGTTGGAAAATTAAAACTCTAGTTAGGATAACTACTCTGCTAATAAAGTGTTAATTTAAAGGTGCTAATATTTAAAAAGGACTGTGATTTTAATTCCAGCCAAACGATCTAGACTTCTAGACCTGCGGCTCAACCACAGTGTGCGAAACAAAAAAAGTGCAGGTAATCACTTAAAAAAATTTTTTTGGATATGTTATGTAATACCCAATATTTGCCAGAAGATGGCGGTGTTGTATTATGTCATTATGGTGCGTTCTGCTACACTGGTGGAAATTGAAAGTGCAACAGTCACAGTTGTAAGAAATCTAGGATGCTTGGATGAAAGGCCTCCATGTGAAGGGAATTGAAGGATTAAAAATTGGATGAGGTCTGTGTGTTAATATGCAAATTAGGGGCCCTTTGTTAAGAAAAATACCTAATTATTTTAGTTTATCGGTAAGTGTGTTATGGAAAAAGGTCCTTTATTGTCCACAAGTATGTATGCCGAATCGTAGCGTTTGAGCTCCATATCCCCCGCCCGTCTTACAGAGAGGTTGGAAATGGGAGCATCATAACATGATATCCCCTGGAGGACTGACCGTAATGCAGCGTTAGTACAGAGAGCGGTTACTCAGTGGACACAGGAGGGCTTCAGTACTTGTAGACCTGGCACAGGTCCACGTAGAAGGACAGTGCCCCGTGAAGACCACCAAACTGTGTGGATGGCAGTTGCTGATGGAGGGGTGACTGCAGCTCAGACCCGGGCAGTACAATCAGCCCAGTTTTGTATGCAAAGGTGTTGACTTGTTCTGACTGAGTCCTGGTTCGAGCCGTACTTGCCCAGCTTTCCCGACTTCCGTCCTGGCCTAATTGCATAGGATTGCTTGAAGTTGGGTTGCATTCTCAGACCCCCAGTGAGTTCCATTAACCTGATTTCATTATAAACGATGACTAACCTGGTGTACTGCCTGACACCTGAATGGAGAACATGTTGTGTTTAGTGAGGAGTCCCAATTCAGTCTGGGGCAAAATGATAATCAACACATCCATCAGTGTTTTGGAGAAAGCACCCTCCCCGCTGTGGTTTCAGAGCACCACACCCATCCAACTCCTGGGGTCATGGTATGGGGGGCAATAAGTTACGAGAGCAGGATGGAATTGGTGGTTGTTGAAGGCACAATGACTGACCACCCTGTTATACCATTTTGGATGGTGGTCATGAGGGGTATCTTCCAACAGGATCATGCCCCTCCGTGTACTGCAGCCATCACAAGACACGTCTTACAAGGTGTCACAACTATGGATTGGCCCACATGATGTATCCCCAGTAGAGCATGTCTATGATGCCGTAGGTAGATGCATTATGTTATGTGGCCACCAACCACAAACTGCAACAACGGACTGCAGAACTCATGCATGGAGAGACCCCCAACAAGACAGCCCAACACATGGATTCAATGCCTGCAAGGATCCAAGAGTGTATAGGTGCTCATGGTGGGCACACTTCTTACTGACACCTAGACCGAGGCTCATGGTGGGCACACTTGTTACTGACATCTCTACCGTGGCTCGTGGTGGGCACACTTATTACTGACATCTCTACCAGTGCTCGTGGTGGGCACTCTTGTTACTGACCTCTCTACCGGTGCTCATGGTGGGCACTCTTGTTACTGACCTCTCTACCGGTGCTCATGGTGGGCACTCTTGTTACTGACCTCTCTACCGTGGCTCATGGTGGGCACACTTATTACTGACCTCTCTACTGGCGCTCATGGTGGGCACACTTGTTACTGACATCTGGATCAGGTCTCATGGTGGGCACACTTCTTACTGACATCTCTACCAGTGCTCGTGGTAGGGACACTTGTTACTGACACCTGGACTGGCGCTCGTGGTGGGCACACTTGTTACTGACATCTCTACCAGGGCTCATGGTGGGCACACTTGTTACTGACATCTCTACCAGGGCTCGTGGTGGGCACACTTGTTACTGTCATCTCTACCAGGGCTCATGGTGGGCACACTTGTTACTGAGATCTCTACCAGGCTCATGGTGGGCACACTTGTTACTGACATCTCTACCAGGTTTTATGGTGGGCACACTTGTTACTAACATCTGGACCAGTTCTCGTGGTGGGCACACTTGTTACTGACACCTGGACTGGCGCTCATGGTGGGCACACTTGTTACTGACATCTCTACCAGGGCTCATGGTGGGCACACTTGTTACTGACATCTCAACCAGGGCTCATGGTGGGCACACTTGTTACTGACACCTGGACCAGTGCTCATGGTGGGCACACTTGGTACTGACATCTCTACCGGGGCTCATGGTGGGCACACTTGTTACTGACCTCTCTACCGGGGCTCATGGTGGGCACACTTGTTACTGACCTCTCTACCGGGGCTCATGGTGGGCACACTTGTTACTGACCTCTCTACCGGGGCTCATGGTGGGCACACTTGTTACTGACCTCTCTACCGGGGCTCATGGTGGGCACACTTGTTACTGACCTCTCTACCGGGGCTCATGGTGGGCACACTTGTTACTCACCTCTCTACCCGGTCTCATGGTGGGCACACTTGTTACTCACCTCTCTACCGGGGCTCGTGGTGGGCACACTTGTTACTGACACCTGGACCCAGCAGTAATGAACCTTGCTTCATTCCGCGGTGCTCTTCCGGGTGAATGTACAGATCTCCACTAATTCCTTTTTGGTGTAAGACTTTCAGTTAAATACAAAGCGGTGAATTTGAGACAAAATATCAGAACCGCCAGGAAATGTCTAGAAATCTCATGTATGTAAAGGGAAGTCCAGGAACCGGCAGCGGTTGTATTTATGGGACCAGCATCACATTCCACAGACTATTATATGTTCTATAACCAGTTGTTGCTTATTCCTGCTGCTGCTGATGTCTAATTCCTTTTTTTTTATGGTGCAAGGTGGAAAAATACACTGAACAGCCCCTATATTGGACCCCCCCCCCCCCCCCATCTAGTGGCACTTTTGACCTTCAGAACCGCAGCAATTCGTCATACTATAGATGAAATCATTCTGCAGGAATATCGGCCCCCGCGGACAGGAAGCTTCTTGTAGTTACTGCAGATTAGATGGTGCTGACATGTTCTGACCAGCTGACAGGAAGGGGTCATTGATTCATGTCTGCTGTTATATCCCATCTGTGCGGAGGAACGGCGAGTTGTGCGTTCGGACACGTTAGTTGGAGCTCCAGCGTTGTATTCAGCAGCTGTTGGTCAGAACGATTCCTGACATCCTCCTCCGACCCCTTTCAGTGATGGGTTGTTTCTATGCACAGGATCCCCTTTCGCTGGATGTTTTTCTTGATCGCACCCTTCTCTGTATACTCTCTACACCGTTACACGAGAACCCCCCCCCCCCCGCGCGGTTATTAGTGACATCCCGGCCCCGGCTAGTCTAGCACCGATGACCCGGCCTCGTTGGAAGTCACTCAGATCGCTGGATTTTCCCATGAAATATGGAGTCCCACTCAAACTCATCCACGGAAAACTTGTCATGTGACTTTATTTTAGGGAAGCTCCAATGATGAACGGGTCGGTGTAAAGACGGCTCTTTAGATGGTTTCAGGGGTGTGGAAGGCCAGGACAACCTCAGTGTACACAGCTTTGGATTTTGGGGGGGATTTTTTTTCTCTTCTATTACGGAGTAATAATCTACCCTGTTTCCCCGAAAATAAGACGCGTCTTATATTAATTTTTGCACCCAAATATGCGCTACGTCTTATTTTCAGGGGGTGTCTTATTTCGCCGTGGCAAATCCGTCTGTGGCCGCTAATCCCTCAATTGGCCAGCTTTGTGGACGAAATTTCTCAGAAATCTCGTCCACATGGGACAGCAAATCTGTCATGGCAAAGCTGGGAGAAGCCGGTGTTGTGGTGTGGATTCACCGGCCACAGAAACGGAAAAGCGTGCAGCCAGGTCGCTTCAAAACAAGCGGCTGAGTGGCGTGGGTTTTGAGGCAGCGCTTTCCTGGCGGAAATCTCGGTGTTTATCGCTGTGGCTAAACTGCGAGATTTCCGCTGGAAATACGCTCTGTGAGAACCCAGCCTGAAGAATCACACAGGGTGCCTGACTCACACACAGAGCCACAAAAAATAAGGGCTGTAAAGTAACGTACCTGTCTGCAGACAGAAGTTCCTGTACCACTTGTAAGCAGGGATGGTATTGCAGCTTCCGGCCACCAGGGGGAGCTCATCACAGTAGACATGTACAGCAGGAACAGAACGTACAGTATGGACTTTTCAGCCAGCAAGGGGAGCTCACAACAGCACACTCGTACAGCACAGCAGGGACAGGATAACAGCAGACTGTCTGCAGATCTACCTATACATCTGGAGGTAGGAGACAACGGGGATGGCAGCAGGGACAGGCCTCTTGACTTGCCTGCACACTTTACTATGCCTTACTATCGGGGGTGCCTTATATTTGGGACTTCTGCAAATTTCAGGGGGTGCCTTATTTTCGGGGAAACTTGGTATAGCCAAAAAAGTATCAAGGATGCAGAACTGTACATTTTACACTATAGATGATACTTCTCTCTATAACGCTAGTGGTCTACGCAGAGAGATCCTATAAAGTCCAGCACTTGCCCCCCCACCAGGCATCATCTGGCTTTTCTTCCGGGGTGATTGCTCCTCAGGGTGGCCGCACAGTTATCGGGGATCTTCTCGTAGACGTTCTCCTCCTCTGGATGGGGTGCAGCTCTGTGCTGTAAGTGTCCTTGTCCGTACTTTGGGTCTTCCAGCTGTATAGTAACGTGCGGCTTAGTCTGTAGAAGTGAAAACAAGGAGCAATGAGTAAATTACTATAAAAACCGCTCAGTACTTCGGGAATCTGCTTGTCTTTAAGGGGATGTTCACATGTAGCGGAAATACTGCGGGTGTTCCCTGGTAAAATCCACACCATTGGTACTTTAGGATCAGCTGCGGATCCGCAGGGTATTTCGGCCTGCTGCTCCTCTCAATTCGCAGTCGGCAGCGCACGGAGCAGCCCTCGCCCGCCACTGAGCGCCACGGTCGCCGGTCAGGTAATACGGAAATGGGTGCATCACCTAACCGGCAGCTGCAGCGCTTAGTAGCGGTTGAGGGCTGCCGATTGCGAGTTGAGAGGAGCAGCAGGCAAAGACGGTGCAGATTTTGGACTTTTTGATGCAGAAACGCTGTGGATTTTTTTTGCTGCGGCAAACCTGCAGCATTTACATTATGTGTGAACCTGCACTAATGGAGTATTCCCATCTGAGCATCCACAGGAGGTTAGGGTCCAACTGCTGAGACCCCCACCAAGCCAGAGAAATCACCTCCGACTTATCCCGAAATTTTGACAGCGGTGTCACTCCATTCACTTGCATAGGGTTACTGGAGATAGCCAAGTGCAAACACTTAACGACATCCGCCGGTCCTATTGAAGTGAATGGGACTGCCAAGCACTGGAACTTGACTATTTCCAGCAGTTCCTGCTGCAGTCAGTGGTTCTGCGGTGCACTTGTCAAAATGCAGAGACACGGGCGGGGGGCGATTTCTCAGGTTCGATGGGGTTCCTAATAGGCTGGACCCCACTGATCAGCAAGTGATCCCCTAGACTGGGGTTAGCAAATAATTTGCCAAGATGGGATACCCCTTCAGGGTACGTTCACATGCAGTGGAAATGGTGTGGATTTACCGTCGGTGTGGATCACAGCTGATTTCACCCTTTCAATAGAAGGGGTGGGTCTGCGCCAAAATCCACAACGGTGGCACGGATCTTCCACTACATGTGAACTTACGCTTAAATAGCTTCCCCCACTTATCCTACCGATTCCTATCGGCTTCCAGGAGGTAGCCAACAGTGTCTTATAGAGATCCTCCACAGTCACTTACTTTACACCGTGAGAAAAGTCCCTGCCTGGTGTCCTCGGGGGGCGCCGCGCTTGGCTTGTGAGAGCGGAATGATGAATGGAAAGCCGTGGTCTTGTGTGTCACAGCTTTGGGTACAGGATGAGGAAGAGTAAAAAGTCCACCCTGACTGTTCATGGCTGCTCTGGACTTGCCCGATGTGACGGAGTTCATATCTACCTCGCTATAAACGTTCTCTGATATGTCCTTACAAGATCCCCGGCCTACAGCATAGAAGGCGATGGGCTCGCTGCCGTTATCAATGCCCTCCACCCTCGCTCGGTCCCACAAGTCTGGTTCGGAGTAGGTGTGACTCGTTTCTGAGGCGTAGTCTGCCGGTGGAGACATGACTTCTAGATCGCTCCCATCATCTGGTGCATGGGGGAGATGTGGCTCAGGGTCTACTGCCATTGGTATTGCCTCTCTCCTAGGAAGCATCGGGACCTTCCTTACAGAAGAAGGGGACGCGTATTCCACCTGGACAGAAAAAAAGGTGAAAAAATCTCTGCAGTTGTACACTGGCTGAAATTCATTCTGAGGGCAGTTTCAGACGAGCGTAGGCACCTGAACGAGGGGGATTTTTTCCCCCCTTCGTGGCTTTTCAAACTCCGCGCCAGGGCACAAGAGTTTGAAAAAAAACGCAGGATGATAGCGGCTGCCCCATCTTTCCTGTACGTAGCATTCACTACATGCGGGAGAGATAGGGCAGGTCCGAATGGCCCAATGTAAATCTATAGCTTTTTAGCACTACATATTGGCGCAAGCAGCATGAATCGATGACCCCTTCCTGTCAGGCTGGTGGAGTAGTGGGGTGGGGAATGTTTTCTTGGCACACACCGAGTCCTCTTACGCCTGCGGCTGGATGCCACGGTAAATTGCTGCAGTTTTGAAGGGCAAAGGAGGTCCAACAAGCTACCCTGTTCCTCTGAAAATAAGACCTACCATGAAAATAAGCCCTAGCCTAATTTTCTGGGAGGCATGAAATATAAGCCTTACCCTCAAAATAAGCCTAAGTTAAAAAAAAGAATACATTACCTAGCAGGTTAGGTCCAGGTCCCTCCCACTGCTCTCTAGAGGATCGTCGCGGTTCCCACAGTCCTGAGCCACTTGTACATTACTTCCTGGTTACGAGATTCATTAATCCTATTCCCAGGAAGCAATGGCTGTGATTGGTTCTTTGACCGCTGCTCAGCCAATCAATGCAGCACTGGGTGAACCAATGCGATGGCTGTGATTGGCCGCGGCTCAGCCAATTCATAAATCCACCTCTAGAATGCAATGGCTGTTGATTGGTTTATCCAGCATTGCATTGATTGGCTGAGCAGCGGTGGAAGAACCAATCAATGCAGTGCTGGATAAACCAATCACAGCAGTCAATGAACCAATGGCAGCCAGTATTTGAAAAGGTTTACCAGCAACACGCTGTTATATCCAACACGTGTAGGACTGGAATCGTGCGACCGCCACAGAAGGAATTTGAACCATTATTCCCAAGTTATAGAGCGTATTATAGAACCAATCACAGTCATCGCTTCCCGGAGGTGGGATTTACGAATCCCGTAACTAGGAAGCGATGTATGAGCGTGCGAGGACTGTGAAAGCGTGTCAGAGCTGTGGAGAGCAGCAGGAGGGACTTGGACCGAGCCTGCTACGGTAGGTAAGTATAATAAGACCTCCCCTGAAAAGAAGACCTAATATAAGACAGGGTCTTATTTTCGGGAAAACACCTGCCAGAATGGGAGTCTCTAATAAGGTGGCCATTCAGTGTAATTAGTTCTATAACTGAAAAATAACGAAATAGCCGGGGTGACAGTAGGTGACATTATTGTGTGGGGTTTACATCAAAAGACCCCTTACAAGGAAAAAGGGTCCCTTTTTTCCCTAAAGGCAGTTTTTGATATGAGAGATGAACATTACCGGTGTTCTCCCTTCACACGCTATTTTGCTCCTTTCCTTGGGGCAGGTGGCATCTGGTGGCACCCCGTTCTGTTTACTGATCCTGGCATACATCTGGCTGCCGGCGGCTGCATCATGCGGGTTGGGTTGGGTCAGGCTGGAGACCTTATTCTGAAATGGGTTCTGTAGGTGATAAAACACACGGGTGGGACATAGTTCACACTAATAGTTTCCTAAAACTACAATATAAAGGGATTGTCACTCTGGATACAATGCAGAGAAATCAATCCAAGTATGCTTTACTGCTGGATCTCCAGAGATCATTTGTAATCTATGGGGAGCCTACCTGCAAGGCTTCAATTTCCCTGCAGTGCCTCTCAATGGTGACTTATACATAATATATATAACTGCCCGGGGTCCAGCGGGGCAACATAGCATCCAAACGGGCCTATTATAATCTCTATTCACTGCCAGCCCCACCATTTTTCCCCACCCACCGTACAACCAGTGTGCTTTCACATCAACTTTCCTGACCCACCGCAGTGGTGCTCGATCACCCAGCAACTTCAGAGCCCAACTACTCCCCTTTGTCTCCAACACTCCATGTATGGAGCACAAGACACAGAAGGCAGTGCTGGGCGATTTGACTTAAAAGCGCTTAGGTGTGATAGGAAGTTTGATGTGACACAGCACCGCTAGCTAGAGTTGCTGCTCTGTTACTGTAAGGGGCCACATTTGAGGGTACTACTAGCAATAGGCCACACTGGGAGTACTATAATGAAAGGGCTACTCCAGCAAAAACACTTTTCCATGCCTGCCCCCCTCAGCTGATTGCCTGTCATACTCTGGAGGTTTCCTCTGTGTATCCTGGCCACTCCTCTGCAGTGCAGCCCCTGTCTGATACTTATCAGCCGCCATCTTGATGCTGAAAGATTTTGGTTTCACTTTCACATTTATCCCATGATGCATCAGCACAGATATACTATTTCTGCATGCTGGGGGGACAGGTTAACAATCATTACCTTCTACACCTAAATAAGATACAGCCCATAAGTATCCAGTCAGAAGGATAAGCTGTGATCTCCTCTATTATACCTGTTGGACAAGAGCTGTGTGATCATCATCGGTAATGGTGACAGGAATGACTATGCCCCCTGCAGCCAGGTCCTGCGTAACATCATATGGACTGAGAAACTGACTAGAAAACAAACACATAACCCCAAGTAGATCTCAGCTGGTCAGTACTAAGGTCACATGACCATCAGAGGAACAAGAGGCTGGGAGATTCAGATAGAAATAACTAACCAAGGCAACAATACGTCACATATGTACTGGGGACATAACTACATAATGAATGAATAAAAAAACACTGGACCTTTAAGGGGCCATATTGGGGGTACTATAATGAAGGAGCCACATCGGAGGCACTATTACTTAGGAGCCACACTGGAGGCACTGTTACTAAGAGGTCACATTAGAGACACTATAAGTATAGAGCCACATCAGGGGATGTGGCTAAGGGATTACTAAGGGACCCATTGGGGGAACTATGACTAAAGGGCAACATTGGAGAACACTATTACTAAACGGCCACATCGGGGATTCTATTATGAAGCGGACACATTGGGGTAAACTATTACTATAATAGTTTACCATATTGGGGGCGCAATCACTAAAGGGCCATATTAGAGGCACTATTACTAAAGGGCCATATTAGAGGCACTATTACTAAAGGGCCACATTAGAGGCACTATTACTAAAGGGCCATATTAGAGGCACTATTACTAAAGGGCCATATTAGAGGCACTATTACTAAAGGGCCACATTAGAGGCACTATTACTAAAGGGCCACATTAGAGGCACTATTACTAAAGGGCCACATTAGAGGCACTATTACTAAAGGGCCACATTAGAGGCACTATTACTAAAGGGCCATATTAGAGGCACTATTACTAAAGGGCCATATTAGAGGCACTATTACTAAAGGGCCATATTAGAGGCACTATTACTAAAGGGCCATATTAGAGGCACTATTACTAAAGGGCCATATTAGAGGCACTATTACTAAAGGGCCATATTAGAGGCACTATTACTAAAGGGCCATATTAGAGGCACTATTACTAAAGGGCCATATTAGAGGCACTATTACTAAAGGGCCATATTAGAGGCACTATTACTAAAGGGCCATATTAGAGGCACTATTACTAAAGGGCTATATTAGAGGCACTATTACTAAAGGGCCATATTAGAGGCACTATTACTAAAGGGCCATATTAGAGGCACTATTACTAAAGGGCCATATTAGAGGCACTATTACTAAAGGGCCATATTAGAGGCACTATTACTAAAGGGCCATATTAGAGGCACTATTACTAAAGGGCTATATTAGAGGCACTATTACTAAAGGGCTATATTAGAGGCACTATTACTAAAGGGCTATATTAGAGGCACTATTACTAAAGGGCCACATTAGAGGCACTATTACTAAAGGGCCACATTAGAGGCACTATTACTAAAGGGCCATATTAGAGGCACTATTACTAAAGGGCTACATTGGAAGACCTGGTGCTAAATTGCCACATTAGGGGCATTATTACTAAAAAGCAACATTGGGGGCACTATTACCAAGGGGACACATTGTGGCACTAATACTACAAGGGTCCACAGTGGGAGCACTATTACTATAAGGGACTACTAATTTAATGTTTTACCAAAAAATATTCTAGGGGTGAGGCAGGAGGATCTAGGTTGTGTCAACAGCCCCGAACATATGATTCCCTTAATCCTCCACTGCTGCCTTCACATTAAACACCTTTCCTATTGAAATCAATGGGCGGCCCACATAATGTCCAGATACGCTGGGGCCTCCAGACAGGGGCCTCTGCGTGGTCTCCTTGCTGTGGCTACCAAGTGTCTATTTTGGGTACGTAGCTCTAGTATATATTTCCTTTTTGCTAGTAACCCGTGTTGTGGAGTATTCTAGGGTCTATATGTACCAGAGGACAGGCCGCCGTCAGCGTCTCCCTGTAAGGCTCCACCGGACACCTTGAGTAGTGATTGACCAGGTCTTCCAGGCTGGGATGGACGCTCTCCTCTCCTTCTATGACATATTGCCCGTCTTCCAGCTGATGGAGCATGAAGTGGCGGCAGCGCTCGGCGCCCCTGGTGACAACACAACACCGTAAGTATGATAGCTGCAGCCGTTCTCACAAATGCTCCATCCTCCATTGTATTCTGGTTCCCTCTGTGTTGTAACGTGGGACCCAATATCTTAACCTCATGCCTCCTAACAAGGTGGGAGGATTTCCTTGGTACACCATGATAACCGAGTCCCCATGGCTCAGCAGGTGGACGTGCAGCCACATGGGAAGCCATTGATGATGCATCGTGATATCGGAGCCCATTAGGGGAAATTTACTAAGCCTCACATTTCTGACGCCAGGCTTAGTATGATATCCTCCTGGGCACAATGTGCTTAAAGGAATTGTCTGCCCTTTTCTTCACTGGTGGATGGGGACCCCACCACTTGGGACCAGCTGAGTCCATCAGCTACTGATGGACTATCCAGAGGATAAGGGTAGACAACCCCTTTAACCCCTTAGTGACGGCCCCATGGTGTTTTGACGTCCTGCCGTTGCAGGACATGTATGGAGGGAGATAGGGCTGCTATCTCCCTCCATACAGAGCGGGCGTCAGCTGTTTATTACAGCTGACACCCGCGGGCAATAGCTACAATCAGCCCTGCGGCCGATCGCAACTATTAACCCTTTAAATGCTGCTGTCAATTCTGACAGCGGCATTTAAATACTCCGGACCATGTTGGAGGGTCCCGTACGCCCCCCCGGCAGTGAAATCGGGGAAGCTGTGCAGGTGTCATGGCAGCCGGGGGCCTTCTGAAAGGCCCCGTGGCTGTCTCGGCAGAATGCCTATCAAGCCGTCCCTGTGGGGTGGCTTGATAGGCTGCCTGTCAGAATGGAGTATAATGTAATGCTATAGCATTACGTCATACTGCAGGAGCGATCAAAGCATCGCTAGTTGTGGTCCTCTAGGAGGACTTAAAGAAAGTGTAAAAATAAGATCAATAAAGTTTTACTAATTAAAAGTAATAAAAGTAAAAAAAAAACAAAAAAACTTTTGCCATATTTGCAATAAAAAAATCAAAATAATAATCAAAAAATACGTGTATGGTATCGCTGCATCCGTAAAAGTCTGATCTATCAAAGTCATGCATTATTTATCCTGCACGGTGAATGGTGTCCGAAGAAGAAAAAAACAAAAACGCCAGAAATGCACTTTTTTGGTCACTTGATCTCCGAGAAAAAAATGTAATAAAAAGCGATCAAAAAGTCATCTGTATTCAAAAATGGTACCAACGGAAACGTCTGGACGTACCGCACAAAATTAGCCCTGGCCAACTATGTCGACAAAAAAAAAAAAAAAAAGTTGTTGCGTGCAGAAAATGGACACAGAAAATAATTTTAAAAAATTAAATATCTTCAAAAAAAAAAATACAAGTAGTACATTAAAAAAAAACTATGTAAGTTTGGTATCGTAGTAATCGTACCGACCCATAGAATACAGTGATCATGTCATTTTTGTTGCCGTTTGTGCGCCGTAGAAACAAGACGCACTGAAAGATGGCGGAATGTCGTTTTTTTTTTTAATTTCTCTCCACTTAGAATTTTTTTTAAGTTTTTCAGTACATTATATGGTACAGTAAATAGCACCATTGAAAAATACAACTTGTCCTGCAAAAAACAAGCCCTCATACAGCGACCTCGATGGATAAATAAAGGAGTTACGATTTTTTTAAAGGGGAGGAGGAAAAAACGAAAATGGAAAAAAGCAAAAAAGCTCCGTTACTAAAGGGTTAATACATGAAGAGGTGCGGGCTTCCTCTTGTATTCAGCACATCCCGGTAGCTTCATGGGCATATATCTATATTACTCTCAAACTAGGCCCTAACAACCAATCAGTTTGAATCAGACAACCCAAACAACCAATCAGGTTGCTGGAATTGTGAATCAGAACCAATGAGGTTGCTGGAATTGCTGGAAGTGAAATGGAAAAAAAAGCCACAATTCCGCCATCTTTGGGGAGGTCTTGTTTCGTGACAACTTTATTTATTATGACGTGATAACGTTATTCCTGATGGACTTCAGGATTGCAGCATATGGTATTTCTGCCGGCATTCTAGTAGGACAGGCCACACATCTTTGTATTATCCTAGTTTTGTACATTACGAGACTCACAAAACTCGCATGTAAATAGAACTCATTATTTGCAATCGCTGTAATTACATGGGCGATAAGGAAAAATTGCAGCATGTCTTATTTTTGGGTGATATCGCCCATTATTCCCTATGGTTGGGGGGGAGAGCAAAAATCACATAGCGCTCACAAGCCATGTGCGAGTGTAATGCAATTTTTACCATTATAAGTACTGGAGCTACATGTGATTTTTATCATGCGTGTGAAATTTGCATGTACAGCGATGTGTTTTTCTCACAAAAACACATCGCCCTCGCAGAAAAATTACATGTTTGCAAGTGTGGTATCTCAGATCAATATTGCACTCGCCCGTGTAAATACAGCCTTGATAGGCAGAAATATATGGCAGCCCCGGGGGGTCTTCAGAAGGTCCTGAGCTGCCATGACAAGCGAATGGGTGGGTAGTCCAATCGAACCCCCAGATACCAATTTGGGCATTTAAATGCCATATAAAGGGTTAACAGCTGAGATCAGCATGAGCGCTGATCATGGCTGTTCTAAGCGGCACCTGCCGGGTATGGTGGAAGCTTGGATCCTGAGCCTGCTCGATACAAGCCCCACCATCGGAGGGCGTACATATATGTAGTGGCCCAGAGTAATAGGGCCACTCCATAAAAGTGTGCATGCATTTATCTAACTGTATTGTCAGTGTCTTCTGTGTTCATTGATTGATGTATATTGCAGAGCTGCAGCACTGTAAGAGTTAACTGTCTGGTATGTGAGATATCTGTCTGGAAATGTATCTTTTGTTTGTCATGTGACCTTGTTAGATATATGTGGATGCAAGGTGCATGAGTGGGCTGTCTGTCTTTTTGGGGGGTTTTGAGCTTGGAGTGCTTGGAGCTTTTGCAAGCGAGTCACACAGAAACCTTCAGCTCTGTGTGGTTCGGTATGGAAGAGGCCGAGAGGTGCCAGTGTTACCCCTAAACACTGAAAGAGAGAGAGAGGATGAGGAGCTGCCATGCAGCGCACCCCTTTCCAAATGTGAGAGATGATCGGTGGAAAGTTGGAGAGAAGAAAGAGTGTTGCCGGGATCAGGACCCCCAGATAACTAGACTGAGGTTTCTCCTGTCTGCCCGTGAATCCTCCGTCACACCACTTTGAGTTTACCCTGTTTTTCCTGCTGGCATGTATTACTGAAGTGTACCAAGTTACTGCAAGTAAACGAGCTTCACCGACTGTTCCCGGTTTGGCTCTGGAACCTAAATCCCTGTGTGTGGACTCTTTATTCCTAACAACTGGATTCACCACAGAGGATGGAATGGTGGCGTCACCCGTGACAAAAAGGACTAAAGTAATCCACCACTGGGCTTCTCTATTTTCATAGCCTGCCCTCGGCCCCTTGGATGTGTCCCTGGTTACCCTCCAGGTAGGAGGTGGTATAGAGCCACCATGACAAGGCCCAAACTCTACCCCGCTGTCTCCTAGGCTGGGGCCTGCTTCTTGAACGCCGCGTATACAGTCTTTAGGATCAAGGTGTTAAAACCTCTGACAGGTGAAGTGGTTATCTGGTCACAATGGCACATGGGAAGTAGGGGGGGATATAATCATCATGTCTACTACATATGTCATACAGCATATGATTGATGTGTTCTTGATGTTGATGCTGGAAGCAGGAGAAGCTGAGGAGTGTAAGAATCTGAGTGATTCGGATTGGGGATGGATTGTGTTGTGTAGATGGCGGATCAGAACCGTTCCAGGTCTGGTTGGGTGTACCGGTATACAGTGGTTAGTACTTACGAAAAGTAGTTCAAAGAATAGCAACTGGTGACAAAGTGATGAGAGCCCAAGGCTCGTGTGTGGGGGGGTGCAGGCTGCTCATCTAGTCTGATCCCACAGAAGAGTGACTGTAGGACTAATTACTGATAAAGTCCCTGCTGGTGATGATAGAATGGCGTCAGATCACACAGGACACCGCAGCTCGCTGTATACGGGGCGGTGTAGTCACAGACTGGTCAGAGTGCCCATGCCAATCCTTGTCCACCGCCAAACGTGCCTACAATGGTCCCATGAGCATCAGGACCGGACCTCAGAGGAATGGAAGAAGGCGTGTGGTGTAATGAATCACGTCTTACATCCTGTGGACGGCCAGGTGCGTCACTTACCTGGGAAGCATGGTAGGAGGATGGGAAGAAGACAAGCCGGTGGGGCCGTGTGATGGGCGATGTTCTGCTGGGTACGTGTGTCCTGGCATCACGTGGATGTGACATGTATCGCCTATCTAACACTGTGCAGATAAGTATCCCCTTCATGGTAGCGCTAATCGCTAATGGCAGCACCGTCTATCAGGGCAATGCAGGAACGGATCAGGATCTCTCGCTTTTCCCCAAAGTTCCTACCAGCACGTCTGGGCAAACTGGCGAAAGTCCATGCCTTTCAATGCCCGCCTCATACCGCATATCATCCAGGCAGATGGCGATCGCAGAATCCACAATGCAAATCCGGTCATGTGAGACGGGCTTTAGGTGGGTGGTTTTAATGTTATGACTGATGGGTGTATATAAAAATAAAACAATTGTGAAGCAATGCGGCCGTCTTACCTGTAGGACAGGACGAATCCAACGCGGCTTTCACAGAAACGGATAAGAAAACACCCCAGTGGTTTATCTTGTAATATTTCTTCTGCTCGGCTGTGTGTGAAAAGAGGGACAGCGGTGACAATCTGATGATGTCATATCTCACTGATGATGTCATATCTCACTTACAAGAAGCCCACTTTTATGTCTGGGGTATTCATACTACTATAGGGATCAAAGGGCCTTTTAAAAGTAATGTGTCAGCTGAGGAGTGAGGATCGGATCCAGGGTAACAGGTCCAGGGCGCTGGGTGCTGGCAGTGACATTTCTTGCTGTTTGTGGGTGGATTGGTTGAATGGAAGGTGGATCAGACCAGCCAGCCAATTGCCACAAGTCTGTGTACATAAATTCCAGCTCCTCCTCTCTGAGGGCGCAGGTTATGTTCCTGCTACACTTGTCCTGGTCTGAACTGCTGTCTGAAGTCTCTACTGTATACCTGTCTGACTCCTGCCTGACTATCTGGTATATGTCCGACTCCTGTCTGATATCTGGCTACTCCTGTCTGATATCTGGCTACTCCTGTCTGATATCTGGCTACTCCTGTCTGATATCTGGCTACTCCTGTCTGATATCTGGCTACTCCTGCCTGATATCTGGCTACTCCTGCCTGATATCTGGCTACTCCTGCCTGATATCTGGCTACTCCTGCCTGATATCTGGCTACTCCTGCCTGATATCTGGCTACTCCTGTCTGATATCTGGCTACTCCTGTCTGATATCTGGCTACTCCTGCCTGATATCTGGCTACTCCTGTCTGATATCTGCTTACTCCTGTCTGATATCTGGCTACTCCTGTCTGATATCTGGCTACTCCTGTCTGATATCTGGCTACTCCTGTCTGATATCTGGCTACTCCTGTCTGATATCTGGCTACTCCTGTCTGATATCTGGCTACTCCTGTCTTACCCTCTCCTGGAAGTGTTTTTGGTCTCGTCGGCAGCACCTGGTTCAGCCCTACACCCCTGTTAAGGTAAGTCCGTCTGGTTATAGCTTAATCTGGTGGTTACATCTTACCCTCTGTTATTCAGTCTTATCATCTGTGGTTTCAATTGTCCTGTACCACATTTTCTGTTATCAACCTTACAAAGTCAGAGTCACCCCAGGTTGCTGGCGTGGTCCAGCCCTTATCAGAGTGATTGCACTCAGGGCTCTCTGGTATCAGTAGTTTAGGGTCAGTTTTACTGTTTTCCCCTTTTTTGGTTTTGTTCTGTACACTACCAGTCAAAAGTTTTAGAACACCTCAATTTTTCACAGTTATTTTTTACATTAACACAGTTCAAGTCCAGAAAATAACGTGAAATGCTTCAAAGGTTCAAAAGTACGTGAAAAACATAAAAATATCATGAAACTGTAACCTGAAACGGAACAATTAGTCTGAATTTATGATTTTAGACTGCCTGCACATGGGCAGACTAGTATTACGGCATTTGGAGCAGACGACCGCCTCTGGATTCTGCGGCTTTTCTCCAACTTTGCAGTAGGATGCTAGCGGTCAGTTATAGTCGGCTGCCGCTGTGAATGATGCAGACTCATTTTTGTGCCTGTGCCATCCATACGGCGTACATATACAGCATTCTCTGTGAACCCCTTCCCATCTATGACGTACATGTACATCATGGGACAGGAAAGAGTTAAAGGGGCTGAGACAAAAAAAAAAAAAGGTTTGTTTTTTTCCAGAAACAGCACCACTCTTGTGTATTGGTATTGTCTGGTATTGCAGCTTAGCTGCATTCACTTAAATGGGGCTCAGCTGCAATACCAGATACCACCAATAGACAGGTGTGGCACTGTTTTTGAAAAGAAGTAGCTTATAAAACATACTACTGGCTGCTTGTAGCAGTGCGAGAGCCGACACTCACGTCCGTGTTGTAAATCCATGGAACCAGTCTGCAAACCGACCGTTTTTTAGTAGCTTCTTCCTCTGAGTCCTTTCAAACCAGTGATATGTTTGGTCTTTCAGGGTGACTCCAGTATTTCTTGACTCTTTGTGCACAGAGTTGGTGGATGAGGAGTCCGTGATCTAAAAGACAAGAAACATATGATGGTCTATAATGTGACTAACATTGCCACCCAGGCTCAGACTGGCCCCATAAATGCCACCTATGGGTTCATTGCCAATAGGGTGAATGGAAGTCCACCAATTGTCACCCATCACATTATCGAGTGGAGACGGGGACACAGACAGACGCAGCCATGTTTCCATTGATGTGTATGGAGAATGCGGTGGTTGGGAACTATCTCAGTAGTCCCAATAGTAATAGATCCCCCTCTCATTGGCCCAATAATAGTATTGCCCCCTTAGTGACCCTAATAGTGATAGTGCCTCCTCTCAGTGGCCCCAATAGTAATAGATCACCCTCTCAGTGGCCCCAATAGTAATAGATCCCCCTCTCATTGGCCCAATAATAGTATTGCCCCCTTAGTGACCCTAATAGTGATAGTGCCCCCTCTCAGTGGCCCCAATAGTAATAGATCACCCTCTCAGTGGCCCCAATCATAATATTGCTCCCTTAGTGACCCTAATAATGATAGTGCCCCCACTCAGTGGCCCCAATAGTTATAGTGTACCTTTTAGTGGTCCCAATAATAATAGTGCCCCCTATTGGTGCTCTCCCCTCCAGCCAGGCAGCAACCCTGCCATCAGGCGCTGCGAAGTTGTATTCAGGATGGGACTAGTATGTAGTATGTGCAGGAACACAGAAGTTGGGGCAAGAGTGAGGATCTTTTGTGAGCTGCCCAGCCGGAGGTGGGAACAGGTGGTGATTAATATTTACCGTCCTTCAGCGTTAATTACTGAGAGGGCCAATAGTTCACCAGCTGGGTTTCAACCCTACGTCCATAACATGCAGAGGTGTAACTTGAAGCATCTGGGCCCCAATACAAAGGGCCCCCACCTATAATGCTTCATGTATAGTACTGGTCTCCTCATATGGGCAGAAGTGAACTTTTGAGCCCCCTATGTCTCCAGGGCTCGGGTGCAACCACATCCTCTGCATCCATTATAGTTACACCCCTAATGTGATCACAAGGTGAGACAAACACCCATATAGGGTCGTCCAATGACCTCTCGAGGATAGAGTAGATCATAACCTTGTTATTAGCCTCTGCGTCCGTCTCTTTCGTCTGACTTCCCTCTTCGTGGCACGCCGTGTCGCTGTTGGGCACATCCCTGCTTTCAGGAATTGATTTGAAGGTACTGAAGGTGATGGAAGGGTAATCTGGGGGAGAGAAAATAATTTTAGTTACAAAATTGGGCAACATAAAGGTGACAAAGGCTGAAACAAGGTCAAAAAACAAAAAATGTGTGAACTATGATACAAAATGTAGTAACCATTAGTACATGGGCTTCAGTAACACCTGGTGCCAACACTCCAGCGCCAGGGGCTGCGCTGATGGTATCAAAGGACCTAAAATGTTCATCTTTTCCTGCTTTGCCCATTCCCATCCCAACTTGAAATGTTTTCAATCCAAATTGTTGACAGTCGAACAAATCAAGGCGTATCCAACAGTCTCCCCTATATGCACCTCGGAGTGCGGGAGGCTTGGGCTCCTTAACCCCTTAATGACGCGGCCATTTTTCTTTTTCCATTTTCGTTTTTTCCTCCCCCCTTTAAAAAAATCGTAACTCTTTTATTTATCCATCAACGTTGCTGTATGAGGGCTTGTTTTTTGCAGGACGAGTTGTAGTTTTCAATGGTGCTATTTAAAGTACCGTATAATGTACTGAAAAACTTTAAAAAAATTCTAAGTGGAGTAAAATGAAAAAAAAAAAAGACACTTCGCCATCTTTTAGTGCGTCTTGCTTCTACGGCGCACAAACGGCAACAAAAACAACATGATAACTTTATTCTATGGGTCGGTACGATTACTACGAAACCAAACTTGTATAGTTCTTTTTTTTTTCAAAGACATTTAATTTTTTTCAATTATTTTTTGCCGTCACCTTGTGCGCGCAATAACTTTTTTATTTTTCCGTCGACGTAGTTGAGCGAGGGCTCATTTTTTGCGGGACGTCCTGTAGTTTCTGATAGTACCATTTTGGAATACATACGACTTTTTGATCGCTTTTTATTGCGTTTTTTTTCTGGGAGACAGGGTAACTAAAAAAGTGCATTTCTGGCGTTCTTTATTTTATTTTTCGGACGACGTTCACCGTGTGGGAAAAATAATGCGCTACTTTGATAGTTCAGACTTTTACGGACGCGGCGATACCAAATACATATTTTTAATTTATTATTTAGATTTTTTAATAATAGATATGGCAAAAGAAGGGTGATTTAAACTTTTACTTTTTTTTTTTCAATAAAAAAAACTTTATTGATTTTTTTTTACATTACTTTAAGATGCGATGCTTTGATCGCTCCTGCAGTATGATGTAATGCTATAGCATTACGTCATACTACTTTTTGACAGGCAGTCTATCAAGCCACCCTGTGTGGATGGCTTGATAGGCAGTCTGTTAAGGCAGCCCTGGGGCCTTTCATTAGGCCCCCGGTTGCCATGATACCTGCATGGCTCCCCCGATCTCACCGCAGGGGGGGGGCCTTGCGGGACCCCCGAACGGGTTTTAAATGCCGCTGTCAGAATTGACAGCGGCATTTAAATGGTTAATAGCCGCGATCAGCCGCGTGTCCGTTCGCGGCTATTGCCCGCGGGTGTCAGCTGTTATAAACAGCTGACGCCCACACTCTATGAAGAGAGGTTGCATCGCAACCTCTTTTCATACATACCCCGCGGCCACAGGACGTACCGGTACGTCCTTGGTCGTGAAGGGGTTAATAATATCACTAAATATTACCATGCAGCTCAACTAGCACAATTAACCTCCATTTTCTCCCGTCATGATTAACCTCAATGGGTATCTATTGAGACTCGGGCAGTTTTCCCCCAATCATTGGAGGATACATTTTGGCACAGAGCGGAATATGAAAAAGCAATCCTGAACCCGACCCGGTCTTCTTCCCTGGCACCAAAAGATATGGCCTGATGTCTAAATATCTCCCATATCCAGTATATTTGGTAATCCGGCCTTTCTCCCTGGTATGAATAAACCCGACTTTGGATGGTTGACAGCCAGAGATCTCACCAGAATAATTGATTTTGTGAATAGATTAGGCTTCAGACAATTTGGGTTCTTTCGGGCTGTTCACTCCATTCCAAACGAGGACATTTTTTGTCTTCGGCAATTTAAGCATTATGTATTGACTTGTACAGAAAATAGACGAAATCTGGATGAATTAAAGGGGTTGTCCCGAGGCAGCAAGTGGGTCTATACACTTCTGTATGGCCATAATAATGCACTTTGTAATGTACATTGTGCATTAATTATGAGCCATACAGAAGTTATAAAAAGTTTTTTACTTACCTGCTCCGTTGCTAGCGTCCTCGTCTCCATGGTGCCGACTAATTTTTGGCCTCCGATGGCCAAATTAGCCGCGCTTGCGCAGTCCGGGTCTTCAGCAGTCTTCTATGGAGCCGCTCGTGCCAGAGAGCGGCTCCGTGTAGCTCCGCCCCGTCACGTGCCGATTCCAGCCAATCAGGAGGCTGGAATCGGCAGTGGACCGCACAGAAGAGCTGCGGTCCACGAAGACAGAGGATCCCGGCGGCCATCTTCAGCGGTAAGTATTGAAGTCACCGGAGCGCGGGGATTAAGGTAAGCGCTCCGGTAAACTTTCTTTACTTCCCTGCATCGGGGTTGTCTCGCGCCGAACGGGGGGGGGGGTTGAAAAAAAAAAAAACCGTTTCGGCGCGGGAGAACCCCTTTAACTATCTTTGAAACCTTTGTAACACATTGCCAAATTATACTTCAACTTTATAACACCCAAGGACAAACTCCCCTACATGCGGAGATGGGAAGGGGAACGAGGCGAGGAACTGCCAATTTCTGAGTGGCATAAAATCGCAACATCCACTGCAAAACTTCCTATTAACGTATCAATAACAGAAGCGGGTTATAAACTTCTAATACTTAGGTATCTTGTTCCTAAGAGAATCTCCAGCATGTTTTCAGGGACGTCAGGCCTATGTTTTAGGGGATGCGGAGGTGAAGGAACCTTTCTACATAGGGACTGGCCTATGCTCCGCGTATTTTCCATTACTAATATCTCATTGCAAAAATCGTCCTGCGAAGCTTTACTGGGCAAACGTATTCCTAACATCCCCAAACACACTCACAAATGGATATCCTATTGATTCATAGCTGCGCGTATAGCAATCGCTTGGCCCTGGAGGAAAACATCAGTTAGTGTTGATTTAGTTAAAATAAAATTGTCATGGATCATGGTCAATGAGAAACTGGCGGCTCTTCTTGCAGACCGTGAAACGGTATATGAAAAAACTAGCTGATATACCTGCCCTCGCCCCAGTTAATTTGATACAGGTGTTTACGTGTTATTTGCAGAGAAAATGTTATAAAGTCAAGGTTACTTTAGAGTAACCGAGGAATAAAATTTGTATACACATAGAGAAGCGTTAGATTCTCCTCAGGCTGCATGTACCGATGTCCCTCTGCAGAATGTGCCACCCCTTCCACTCTCCTCATTTAGGACCTAAAGAATGCTGACGCCAAATTTCATGCTTGTACGACACATACATTACATAGGGGTGCACTAACTTTTCACTTAGCATTGAATAATCGAGTTGTGACCACTTTACTTTTCCTATCTAGGACTTAAAGGGGTTGTCCCGCGCCGAAATGGGTTTTTTTTTTCAACCCCCCCCCCCCCATTCGGCGCGAGACAACCCCTATGCAGGGGTTAAAAAAACAAACCGGGTAGTACTTACCCGAATCCCGGCGGTCCGGCGTCTTCATACTCACCTGCTGAAGATGGCCGCTGGGATCCTCTCTCTCTGTGGACCGCAGGGCTTCTGTGCGGTCCATTGCCGATTCCAGCCTCCTGATTGGCTGGAATCGGCACGTGACGGGGCGGAGCTACACAGAGCCGGCATTCTGCACGAGCGGCCCCATTGAAGACAGCAGAAGACCCGGACTGCGCAAGCGCGGCTAATTTGGCCATTAGAGGCCGAAAATTAGTCGGCACCATGGAGACGAGGACGCCAGCAACGGAACAGGTAAGTGAATAACTTCTGTATGGCTCATAATTAATGCAAGATGTACATTACAAAGTGCATTAATGTGGCCATACAGAAGTGTATAGACCCACTTGCTGCCGCGGGACAACCCCTTTAAAGAATGCTCCTGCCAAATTTCATTTTGTCCGACAGCGAGAAGTTAGAGAATTAGATTTGGTACATTACACAGGGGCGCCAATACTTTTGCACTTATCATTGAATAATCAAGTTGTGACCCCCTTTTTTTTCTATTTAGGACCTAAAGAATACTCCTGCCAAATGTCATGTTTGTGCGACATGAGGAAGTTACATTATATAGGAGTGCTAATACTTTTGTACTTAGCATTGAATAATCGAGTTGTGACCCCATTAATTTACCTATTTAGGACCTAAAGAATGCTCCTGCCAAATTTCATGTTTGTATGACATCGAGAAGTTAGAGAATTAGATTTGGTACATTACACAGGGGCGCCAATACTTTTGCACTTAGCATTGAATAATCAAGTTGTGACCCCGTTACTTTTCCTATTTAGGACCTAAAGAATGCTCCTGCCAAATTTCATGTTTGTACGACATCGGGAAGTTAGAGAATTAGTGGCGAGTCTCTCAGTCAGTCAGTCAGTCAGTCAGTGAGGGCTTTCATATAGATAAGCGCTCAAAAAAGGACAAAGCCACTTTAAAATAAAGGAGTAGGTGGCTGAACTAGATCTGGAGTATGTGAACTCTAGGGACATACTCCAAATCTAGTTCAGCCACCTACTCCTTTTCTTTTGAGCACATATATGTTAATAAAGTTTAAAAATTGCCTCTGGAAATGTTCTTGGTAATTACTAACTACTTACATAATAGTTCCATATAATGCCAACACAAGCATGCCATAAAGTTCCACAAAATGGTGTTATTAAAGGGGTATTCCAGGCTTTTACTAGTGATAACCTATCCTCATGATAAGTCATCAATAGTCCAAATGGAAAAGGAAGGACAGCAGCACTCGCCTTCTTAACCCTTTACTGGGGTATTGAATGCACGCCCCGCTAGGACTGGATTCACATCCAAATATTGTCCCAGGGAAAAGCAGCAATGCAGGACAGCAAAGTCTGGTGACAAAGGCTACAGTGGTAGCCCAAACATAGCCACTTTTTACGATATTTGAGGAATAAAGATACATCTCTGGATGTCATAATACTATTTTTGCACCAGACTTTGCTGTTCTGCATTGCTGCTTTTTGATAGGTCATCAATAGTTGATGAGTGGGGGTCCGCCCCTCAGGATCCCTGCCGATCAGCAGATTCTTCAGCCTGGTGTCAGTGCAGAGGGGCTGGACATCATCATCAGTGGTCAGGAGAGCGAAGCTGTCGATAACACTTCCAGCCTTCACCATGTGAGAACTATATGGCACTATTATATGGGTACTAAGTAGCACTCTTATGTGGGAACTGTATGGTACTATTATGTATACATTAACAAAGGGGTCTTCTGAGCTTTTACTGCTGATAGCCTATCCGCTGGATAGGTCATGAAAAGTTGATCAGCTGGGGTCCACTTCTCAGGATGCCCACCGATCATCTGATCCTTCGTCTCGCTGTCAGTGCAGCAGGGCCAGACGTTGTCATCAGTGGTCAGGGCTAGAAATGGAATAGATGGTTTCATTCTCATTGATTTCAATGGGAACAAAGCCATCTATTATACTTCCGGCCCTTGCCACATCTAACAGCGGGCCGGAAGATCCGGAGTTGCAGACCCCCGCCAATCAACTATTGGTGCCATACGTTTCCCACATAATAGTGCTATTTAATGCCTAGCATTTCCTTATCACTGATACTGCTATATGACCCAAATTTCTTTATGGTTGTACGTACAAATTTTTTTATTGTAGAAAAATCTGATTAATAATGGGGAAAGGTAGAGGGTGCGATCTCCCTCCTTAGATCTGCCTGGCCAGATTATGTTTTTCTTCCATGCGGGAATGTCTTGTGGAGCTACATGAATCATTCTCCTCCTGGCTCTGTCTCCTTCCTTTTGATGTTCTGAGGCTCTGCTGTCAACCAATTGGTACCCCCACAACTGCTACAGTAGTTATGCTATGAGCTTGGTTCTGGTATTGTATCTATGTACTGATCTTAGTTCTGATGCTGCATTTATGTTATGGGCTTGGTTCTGGTGCTATATTTACGTACTAAGCTTGGTTCTGCTGCTGTATTTATGTACTGAGATTGGTTTTGGTGCTGTATTTATGTTTTGAGCTTAACTCTGGTACTTTATTTCTGTTATGAGCTTGGTTCTGGTCCTGAATTTATGTGTGACCTGGTACTTTTCTATGTTTTGAGCTTAGTTCTGGTGCTATATTTATGAGCTTGGTTCTGGTGCCGTATTTATCTTATGCGCTTAATTGTGGGGCTCTATTTGTGTTTTGAGCTTGGTTCTGGTACTGTATTTATGTTATAAGCTTGGTTCTAGTGCTGTATCTATGTCTGGTACAGTATGTATTCCCTGAGCTGCTCAGTTGTGGGTATGTTGCTATCTGCTCGAGCAGAATACAGGCAGGCTACCTATCTTTGAAGTGTTTCTAATTTTTAACTTAATCACTTGCGTAATCACATGTGTCCTCGTTCTCTCTTCTACAGGCAGTATTTCTCAGTTTCTGAGGTTTCCTCAAGCTGTCTTCATGAGATCGTTATCAGACAAGATTTCCGCGTTGATGGCATAAGCAAGAATCGCTCAGACTGGATACTTTTACTCATATATACTCCATATAGAAGAGTACAGGATGTAAAATTAAGGTTGTAAACTGTCTTGTGTGACAAGAAGTTTTACATTTAGAATTGTTTGCTGGAGCTGCTACAATTGGACGGGCGATCAATATATGATCCACCCCTGGGACTCCAGCTGTTCAGGAGAATGAGGGTAGCCAAAGTAACGTCTATGTGGCTGTGCCTTGTCCTGCAACTCAGTGCTATTTAAATCATCTGCAGTACCAAGTACAGCCATACTATTGTGGAGGGCGCTGTGTCGGGTAATGCAGTGAAGATGCTTTGGTACTAACTAGTTTGTAGCCTTTTCTTGCAAAAGTGAAACTGTTAGTGCAACTAGACTGTTTTTGCAGGGTGGTTTGCCATTGCCATCCCCAGTCATATTCATTTTACCGACCTTGGAATGATGGATGGCTGAGTCAACCTTGAGCCGGCTACCTCAACCAAGTGGGGATTGAACCTACAACCTTCAGGTCATGACTGTCAGCTTAGCATTCCTGCTACCGCAACACTACGCCACACAAGGCTATTTCTATATAAGAAAGCTCTATTTTATAGAATTTATAAGCTCCGCCTCCTAGACTCTATATAACCAGGATTTACATAAGCAAGCTTCACCTCGTGGACTCTAATGCAAACTCTGCCTAGATATGTTCTACCTTATACACACTATATAATGCAAGGTCTATCATTTAATGTTAGCTCTGTCCTATAGACTCTATATAAGCAAGCACCGCCTTATAGGCACTATATAGTGCAAGCTTCACCTAATAGACTTGTTTAGGTACATCTCAAAGACTCTATAATGTGTTCTACCCTATACACTCTATATAATGCAAGCTGCACCTTATAGATGCTGTAGAACTCAAGGTTCATCTTAAAAACTCTATGCAAGCAAGCTCCATCTTATAGATGCTATTTAATGTAAGCTCTGTCCTATAGACTCTATGTGAGCAAGCTTTACCCTTTAGACTCTATATAAGCAAGCTCCGCCTTATGGACACTATATAATGCAAACTCCGCCTAACAGACTTGTTCAGGCTAACAACACTTCATAGACTCAATAGACTGTGCTACCTTTAAAACCCTGTATTGTGCAAGGTACACCTTATAGATAATTTATAACGCAAGCTTTATCTTATGGACTCTATGTAAGCAAGCTCTGCCTTCTAGACTTTATAGGTTGCAAGGTCCACGTTCTAGGCTTGTTTGAGCTAAGAAACCCTCCAAAACTTAATACAATGTTCTACCTTATACACATAAAGCAAGGCCCACCTTACAGATACTGTATAATGGAAGCTCCATCTTATAGACTCCATATAAGCAAACTCCACCTTACAGAAACTGAAAGGTCCGCCATCTAATGCTAGCTCCGCCTTCTAGACTCTATATAAGCACGCTCCACCTTCTAGATCCTATATAAGCAAGCTTCAACGTCTGGACTCTATATAAGTAAACTCCTCCTTTTTGACTCTATATAAGCAAGCTCCTCCTTTTTGACTCTATATAAGCAAGCTCCACCTTCTAGACTCTATAGAATGCTAGCTCCTCCTTCCTCAACTCTATATATGCAAACTGCACCTTATAGACTCTATAAATTGCTGTATAATGCAAGCTCCATCTTATAGACTCTATATAGGCAAACTCCACCTTACAGAAGCTGTGTAGCACAAGATCTGTCCTCTAGACTCTATATAAGCAAGCTCAACCTTCTAATGCTAGCTCCACCTTCTAATGCTAGCTCCGCCTTCTAGACTCTATATAAGCAAACTCCACCTTACAGAAGCTGTGTAGCACAAGATCTGTCCTCTAGACTCTATATAAGCAAGCTCAACCTTTTAATGCTAGCTCCGCCTTCTAATGCTAGCTCCACCTTCTAGACTCTATATAAGCAAACTCCACCTTACAGAAGCTGTGTAGCACAAGATCTGTCCTCTAGACTCTATATAAGCAAGCACAACCTTCTAATGCTAGCTCCGCCTTCTAATGCTAGCTCCGCCTTCTAGACGCTATATAAGCAAACTCCACCTTACAGAAGCTGTGTAGCACAAGATCTGTCCTCTAGACTCTATATAAGCAAGCTCAACCTTCTAATGCTAGCTCCGCCTTCTAATGCTAGCTCCGCCTTCTAGACTCTATATAAGCAAACTCCACCTTACAGAAGCTGTGTAGCACAAGATCTGTCCTCTAGACTCTATATAAGCAAGCTCAACCTTCTAATGCTAGCTCCGCCTTCTAATGCTAGCTCCGCCTTCTAGACTCTATATAAGCAAACTCCACCTTACAGAAGCTGTGTAGCACAAGATCTGTCCTCTAGACTCTATATAAGCAAGCTCAACCTTCTAATGCTAGCTCCGCCTTCTAATGCTAGCTCCGCCTTCTAATGCTAGCTCTGTCTTCTAGACTCTATATAAATAAGCCCACCTTCTAGACGCTATATAAGCAAACTCCACCTTACAGAAGCTGTGTAGCACAAGATCTGTCCTCTAGACTCTATATAAGCAAGCTCAACCTTCTAATGCTAGCTCCGCCTTCTAATGCTAGCTCCGCCTTCTAGACTCTATATAAGCAAACTCCACCTTACAGAAGCTGTGTAGCACAAGATCTGTCCTCTAGACTCTATATAAGCAAGCTCAACCTTCTAATGCTAGCTCCGCCTTCTAATGCTAGCTCCGCCTTCTAGACTCTATATAAGCAAACTCCACCTTACAGAAGCTGTGTAGCACAAGATCTGTCCTCTAGACTCTATATAAGCAAGCTCAACCTTCTAATGCTAGCTCCGCCTGCTAATGCTAGCTCCGCCTTCTAGACTCTATATAAGCAAACTCCACCTTACAGAAGCTGTGTAGCACAAGATCTGTCCTCTAGACTCTATATAAGCAAGCTCAACCTTCTAATGCTAGCTCCGCCTTCTAATGCTAGCTCCACCTTCTAGACTCTATATAAGCAAACTCCACCTTACAGAAGCTGTATAACACAAGATCTGTCCTCTAGACTCTATATAAGCAAGCTCAACCTTCTAATGCTAGCTCCGCCTTCTAATGCTAGCTCCGCCTTCTAATGCTAGCTCTGTCTTCTAGACTCTATATAAATAAGCCCACCTTCTAAATGCTATATAAGCAAACTCCACCTTACAGAAGCTGTGTAGCACAAGATCTGTCCTCTAGACTCTATATAAGCAAGCTCCGCCTTACAGAAGCTGTGTAGCACAAGATCTGTCCTCTAGACTCTATGTAAGCAAACTGCACCTCATAGACTTTACATAAGCAAGCACCGCCTAATAGACTTCATGGCATTCCAACTCCTAGTGCCTCATTTATCAAAACTGTCAAAAAGAAAATCTGTCTTTGTTGCTCATAGCAGCCAATCACAGCGCAGCTTTCATTATACCAGAGCACTTTCATAAATGAAAACGGAGCTGTAGGCAATAAAGTCAGTCTTAGCGTTAGACAGTTTTGATAAATGAGGCCCATAGACTGGACATGGGGTGCATCATACAATGTCTGGATGATGGGATGTATTTACTCTCGTGCCCTTTACACCAGACCACCTTACATTGAGACACATATTAGCTCGCCAATTAACAATGGCCATCACTATTGCACCATCTTTTCAATGCAGTTTGCAGGACCTCCGACTAATGGATGATTGTGACATCAATGATTGGACGACCTGATGTACAACCGGTGAAACCTCACACTATATACCCATCACCATGCCCAGCAGGGGCGACTTCATATCAATCAGGGACCCATCTAATTAATGCATTAACTGCATATCCCCATTATAAACTGGGCAGCTGTAGACTATCGGGGGCCCATATTCAACATCCAATCAGATTGCAGGATTTTATGCTTCTTAGGGTGGTGGTTCCTTGATGTCCATTACTTGTTGTCTTCTTCACCTTTCAAGCCTTTCGGGCATATAATCACGTATAGTGGGTTTTGAGCATGGATGCAAGTTCTAACCAGGACAACATCTGCTAGGGGTTTGAATGTTCTGTATGGATGATGGATTTGATGGTTGACCTTGGCTATGTGTGACCTGCGTGGTCACAAAGGGCGCTAGCCACCAGCTTGTAGGGGGACACCAGACATATGTACTCTGGGGCTCATTGCAGCCTTAAGTACCCCCTGCCAGATGATCTTATTTCTCTGCGTGGAACTCCATGAATCCTCCATCTGGCTCTGCCTCTCCCACTCTAAGGTGCTGCTGTCAGCTCATTGTGCCCCCACAACACAATCACTTAGTACTGCTACTCTATTTATGTACTGAGCTTGGCTCTGGGGCTGTATTTGTGTTAGGAGCTTGACTATGATGTTGTATTTATATACTGAGCTTGTTCTTGTGCTGCATTTATTTTATGAGCCTGTTTATGATACTGTATTTATAAACTAAGCTTGGTTCTGGGGCTGTAATTATGGTAGAAGCTTGGTTATGGCTCTGTATTTATACTATGAGCTTGATTATGATCCTATATTTATCCTATGAGTTTGGTTCTGGTGCTGTATTTATGCATTGAGCTTGGTTCTGGTGTTTTTTTATGCTATGAGATTGATTCTGGTGCTGTATTTATGTACTGAACTTGGTTATGGTGCTGTATTTATGCTGTGTGTTTGGTTCTGGTACTGTGTTTATGTTATGAGGTTGATTCTGGTGCTGCATTTATATACTGAGATTGGTTCATACTATATGTGATAAGCTTGGTCCTGGTATAGTATTTATTCCCTGAGCTGTTCTAGGACGGGTATGCTGCTATCCTGCTGCTTTCTGCACAAGCAGAATGTCATCAGACTGCCTATCAGTCCAATATATATAGTTTTTAGTCTTATGATGAGGGGGGCGCCAAAAACATTGCACACAGGGATTGCACACATATATCCAAGGCTGGCACCGATGGACTGCCTCCAGATGGTAGAACTGTAGAGGTCCAGTATAATAGAGGAAGAGTCGGCACTTACCTTTCTGGTAGTCGTACGCCATCCCTGTATGTGCGGTGGGTGCAGGCCAGGGGCACTGCTCGCATCGCGTGTATCTTCTAAGTGGCAGGAAATAAAGATTAAGCCACAACCCAAGGCGATGTCAAGAAGCTGACAGAGATGTGAGCAGCCGGCGCACGCCTCCCGTCACTTACGTCAAGGAAACAGCGCCCAGCGCTGCTGAGGTTTGCAGATTTGAAGAATGATTAGATACGTTTCTTTATTTTTAGTTGCGACCTCGTTTTTGGTAAAAAAAAAAAAAGACAAAAATAATCCTTCCTCCTTGCCCAAAACATTGAGATTTACTCAGGGGACGTCATAGAGGGAGTCACCTGTTCGGGATCCCCTCGAGTAGACGGAACGCAGAGCCATAAGTGCTATGAAGGACATTCATCACTCACTTTAACCCCTTTGAGACCAAGCCTGTTTGCACCTTTCATCATCGCATTCCAGGAGCCATCAATCTTTAACCCTTTCCAATCCACTGTCTGACGTCCGAAGACATTCTGATTGAAGGCTGTGCAGCTCCGATGTCAGAAGACGTCCGGCTGGGTATTCTTACTGTATATTACTGGCCGCTCTGTTGTCGGGGGACTCTCCAGCATGTCCCATACCGCAGTACTGGCTCTAGCCAGCAGATGGCGCCATTGTATAATGGCAGAAAGAGAAAGCCCCCTAGGAAACCCTGAATCCAAAATTAGATTGCAAAGGGTTAATCTTTCTGTTGACACAGCCGTATGAGGGCTTGTTTTTTGTGGAACAAGTTGTATTTCTTAATGGCATTATTTTGGGGAACATATAATATATTGTATAAGTTTTGTAATTTTTTTTTGGGGGGGGGGGGGGATAAAAGATATTCTGACATTTGTTTTTTGGACTTCCATTTTTCGCTGGGTCATTACGATTCCGGCGATACCAAGTTTCTGTATTATTTTTATGTTTTGGTATTTTTGAACACAAAAAACACTTTTTTTAAAAGATTTAATTGTGTGTCACCGCATCCCAAGACCCATAGCATATTTTTCCATCGAAGGAGCTCTATGAGGGCTTAGTCAGACGAGCGTTTTCTTCATGCATGTATAGGTGCGTTTTAAGAATTACTCTATTAGAAGCAATGCTTTCAAATGAAAGCGGTCACATGTCCATTTTTTACAAGTGCAAAAAATTTGCACCTGAAAAAGATAGGACAGCGTTAAAAAAGTGGAGCCTTCCTCCCCATTGAAAACATAGGGAGAAGATCGCGCTCCTCTGCCACTGCTGTGACAGCCCCTCCTGATCACTGAACACTGTGACAGCAGCAGCAAATTGTTCAGTGATGAGGGGATTCCCCATGGGGATGAGGGAATCCCCTGCGACAACATTCACAGCAGTGGCAGAGGAGTGCGATCTGTGGAAGGGGATTCCCTCATCCCTGCAGGGAGTCCCTTCATCACTGAACACTGTGGCAGCACTATCACGGTGTTCAGTGATGAGGGGACTCCCCGCGGAGATGAAGGAAAAAAAATACACCACCTAGAATCGCTTTTGCATCTTTTCCCCGGGTCCCCGGCACTGTGCTTTTTCATTTCTACTGGCCAGGGATTGAAAAATCCCTGCTTCCTGGAAGCGCTGCCTCTGATTGGCTGAGCACTGTGACCAATCACAGCCATTCACTATTTTCACATCCAAGGAATCCCCTGCTGCAGCTTTCACAGTGATCCTCTCCCATTGCTTTCAATGGGGCAGCACTATTTATGTGCAAATTTTTGCTTCGGTCATGCGTTTTTTCACATGCATTCTGGATTTTTTTTCAAGCGCCTATGCATACATTTTTTTACATAGTAAAGGGGAAAGTTGGGGGTTTGACATTTTCATTTTTATTTATTTTTTTTATATACTTTTTAAACTTTTTATTTTGGTCCCTCTGGGGGACTTGATTATCACCATATGTTATCATACTTCTAGTACACTACTGTAGTTCAGTACAGAAAGCCTATAAAACTCAGCCAGAGGCTGAGCCTCATAGACCACCTTTGCCGGCAGATCCGGTGGCTATACTGAAGCCTCCAGCCCTGTAGCAACCCATCAGAACCCCCCTGCAATTTAAACCGATGGGTGAGAGAGGGAATCCCCTCCCTCTTTCAGCCTTTTACATGCCATGGTTGCACTGACCGTGGCATGTAAAGAAATAAACAGCAGGGATCTATCATATAATAACTATTTTCCCCTGCGGGGGCAGTAGCTTTTCCTTAGTGATATCAGTGATTGCTATTAATCTGATCTGGACAGTTATTGCCAGGGGCATAGCTATAGAGGTAGCAATCGCTACTGAGCCCTTGTGTCAAAATTTGAGCAAAAATTTAGTTGCAGCAGAACTGAGCATACTCAATGGACGCTTGCTTATGGACTGGGATCTGGCCATGAAAGAGACAATTTTAGCTGCGCAATAGGAGTGCAGGTGTAGGGGCTGAGGGTGAGGGACCCTCTGGTTCTGTGCTGGTCCACCCCATATAGATTTGTCTTTGTGTTTTCGTGTGTGTTTGGTGTCACTAATCTTGGTGGTGTCCACGTGTTTGTCTCCCTAACCTGCTCTCTGTGATGTGATTGGTAGAGCAGTTGGGGGCGGAGTTAGAGAGGAGGACGTGTGAGCAGGAGGCTGAGGGTAAGCCCGGGCTCATCTCATTGAGCTATGAGATACAACCTCTTTACTTGGTTTCAATGAATCGTTTCTGGAAAGGGGCACTGGCGTCACGTGAACAGATAAGTTATTGTTTCTCTGTTAATGCTACTGTCAAAGCTATAATCTAAGCCCTAACTGCAGAAAAAAAATACACATACATTACCTCTCCTGCGCTGTCAGCCCGGCCGCATCTTCTCCCCGGGTCCTGGCACTGATCATCTTCTTCTCTTCTGGCCAGGGATTCAAAAATCCCCGCCTCCTGGAAGCACTGGCTGTGATTGGCTGACACTAAGCGGTAGCCAGTCACAGCCAGCGCTTTCAGCAGCCGGGGATTTTTTTCAATCCGTGGCCAGAAGAGGAAGAATAAGATCAGTGCCGGGACCTGAGGAGAAGTATACAGCCATTTAAAAAAAAAAAAAGACAGAGCAATTTCCGCAGCATTTCTGCATCCAAAAACAAAAAACTGTTAAAATCCATACCATTGGTGCAGAAATCAGCCGCATATCCGCAGCTGACTTCATACTATGCGGCGCTCCCCCTCACCTCCTCCAAAGGCTTCCTGCTTTTAGTGCTTCTCCCTGGCTTCTGGAATGCTGTAGAATTTGCAGCGTAAAGTTTTGCTGCGGACATTCCACAGCATTTCCACGTGTAAACATACCCTAAGTCAGCTTGAGATACGCTGCCACGTGCAGAGTGGCCTCAGTAGTAATAGTGTCCCCTACATCAGCCCCAGTAGTAATTGTGACCCCCACAGTAGCTCCAGTAGTAATGCTGAGCCCCACAGTGGCCAAAGTAGTTATAGTGATCCCCCACAATGGCCTCAGTAGTAATAGTATCCCCCACGCTGGCCTCAGTAGTTATATTGACCCCCACACTGGCCCCAGTAGTAATAGTGACCCCCACAATGGCTTCAGTAGTAACAGTGTCCCCCACAGTGGCCTCAGTAGTAACAGTGTCCCCCACAGTGGCTTCAGTAGTAATAGTGACCCCGCCAAAGTGGCCTAATTAGTAATAGTGATCCCCACAGCGGCCTCAGTAGTAATAGTGTCCCCCACAGTATCTTCATCAGTAATATTGCCCCCCTCATCCCACAGTAGCCTAAGTCGTAATAGTGACCCCCACCAAGAGTGGCCTAAGTAGAAATAGTGACCTGCAAAGTAGCCTCAGTAGTCATAGTGTCCCCCACAGTGTCGCAAACCACTCAGCTCTAGAGTCCTTTCACATGCGTTGCCAACGCCAGATTCTCCGTGTCTGTTGGTTCGACTTCATCAGAAACAGCGACATATAAGCTGGCACGGGGCTTGAATTAATCACAGAGACAAGAACAAGGAAATGACTCGCCCTTTTTGATCATGTTGCACGCTTGTCAGAAGCTGTCCCGGCCCACGGTGCTCTAACCACAGCAATTGCTAGGAAAATCGAGAGACGACCCTCTGCCGAAAGGGCGGAGGCCTCCAGGTCATCCGCGGTGCTTGTGGGTGCAACAGATAGGCAACGGTACCTCCTCTGAGATCTGCACTGAATGGAACAATGCTCTCAGTTGTGGTCATTCTAGATTGGCGCTATGGACCATCGTTGTCCAAGTGTGATAACTAGTAGTAATAGTGTCCCCCACAGTGGCCTTATTAGTAATAGTGTCCCCCGCAGTAGCTTCAGTGGTAATAGTGACCCCCTGCAATGGCCTAAATAGTAATAGTAACCCCGCACAGTGGCCTAAGTAATAATAGTGACCCGCCGCACACACACAGTGGCCCAATTAGTAATAGTGACACCCCCCCCCCACACACACAGTGGTTTCAGTAGTAATAGTGTACCCCACAGTAGCTCCAGTAGTATTAGTGACCCCCCACAGTAGTCTAAATAGTAATAGTGACCCTCCCACAGTGGCCTACATAGTAATAGTGACCCCCCACAGCGGCTTAAGAAGCAATAGTGACCCCCCCAGAGTGGCCTAAGTAGTAATAGTGACCCTCCAGAGTGGCCTAAGTAGTAATAGTGATCCCCACAGTGTCCTCAGTGCATATACTATTACTACTGGGTATGATATAGTGTCCCCTATATCGACACAGTAGTAACAGTAATAATAGAGCTCCCCCTGAAACCAACATACTTGCCTCCTCCTATTCTTCAGAGCTTCGCTGCTCTTCTTCTTAGCGCTGCGTGCGGAAGTGTGTGCCCCCACAGTAGCGCCTCCTCCTCTCTCCTCCTGCGGAACTAAGGAAAATAGGTCAGGGTAGGAAGATCAGTGTGTGCATCCGGCTGTGGCGCAGCACAGTAATTACCAGCCGAGGAGCTGCGGCACCCCAACTGGTAGTCACTTTAATGTTGACCAGATGTCTTGAAGGCGTGACAAATGGGTGTCCCCCTGGGGTCCTGTTGGAAAGCGGGACCAAAGGTCCCAAGGCGGCACTGTCCAGCCTAAATCGGGACATCTGGTTATTGGCACTGTTACCGGAGTATTGGATTACCTAATGTGTGCAAAAGTATTATCATTTGGAAGTTCTAGTTAGCAGTAGGTAGTGCCTAGCTGTCCAGAGGTAAAAGTTCAACTGCATACCACTCTTGCCATTCCACCATTAAGGCATCCAACTAGGACAAGGATGAACCCCTTCCTACTGCACCCGCCTCTGTTGGGATAGTGCCACTCCTTTTCTCTATCTCTCATCATCTACTAACTCTCCATTGAAGTCTATGGAGAATGCTGTGGCAAGGAATTTGTGAATGGGGATCAGCATGTAATAGTGCAGGGGACCCCCACACAGGACAAATTTTACTGGTGGGCATCTTTGTTGGACACTGCCTCCTACCCAAGTGTAGAAAAGAAAGTCAAGCTGATACAATATACGACCATGTCACGTCAAAAGATTGTTGTAGGGTTGAATTTTCCCCTTAAATGCCTCCACAGCGCCACCTATTGGAAGGTAACTACTCTGTTACTCAATAGGCCTTGCAACTTGACGAGGGATGTAAGCCAACCAGGATAACAGATCGCTCTTTTAGGTTTCTTGCTTTTCATCAGTACAGGCAGGGTTCTGATCATTGACCAATAGGGTAGCTACTTTCCAATAAGGGTCCTTTTAGATGGTACAACCTATCAGGTGCAGATGTCTGACAGATCGTCCCAATGATAATCATTTCTGCGCTTTTACGCGAGTATCGCTTGTGAATAGAGGCGGAGCGGCCCATTCCTGTCCGCCCACCTCCATTCACAATAAACAGGCAGTCATTCACAAGTGATAACTGCCTGTTCACACAAGCCAATCCGCCGTTTGGATTTTATGCATGCAGAAGCAAACGGATTCTCATTTGTCATTTAGTCTGGCGGCTTTGCATTTACACTAAATGATTTATCGGCTTGTGTAAAAGGACCCTGAGTGTTGCTGAGGAGGCTTTATTCCATCACTCATTTGCATAGCTTTTTCCCAGGGAGCATTGCATGGCCTGTAAGTCTCCCTACATCCTTGTGGTGCTCTCTACAAGGAGAAACAGTAGTTCCCCTGGATTATCTTCAAATGTTAAAGGGAAGCTGTCACATTGGAACTAATTTATGGTGCTGCTACTGTAGGTGACAGGGAGTCGGAAGATATAATCCAACATGCAAAAGAGGGAGCGGCACTCAGGAACTCAGAAGTGGATCTGAGTTCCTGAGTGCCGCTCCCTCTTTTGCACGTTGGATTATATCTTGGAGACCGGAGAGTCGGCTGTCGTGTGGTTGTTGGCACCAGATTGGCGTTATTCCTTCCCCAAGAAGTTGGTATTATATGGTGTTACTTTTCTCCTTGTGCATCAGAGAGTCAGAAGATGTCAGCTTATACTTACCCGGTCCGCAGTTCCCTTGGTGCTCACAGGTGAAGATATTAGCTCCGCACAACAATATAACTCTTCTCTGAGCCACGTGTGCACGCTCTGCCATAGACTTGTATAGGAGAGTGTCAGAGAAGAGTCATCTTCATGCTGGGGAAAATAACATGACTTCCCCCGACAGGAGCAGCACCATAACTTGGCGCTTCTCCGATGTGACAGCTTCCCTTTCCAGTAGTCTGGCTGATTGAAATACATGAAGAAGAGCGCCCTCTTCAGGAAGTTACAGTCGTAACTGCATTTTTTTCTTTTCAGGATATTTATTGTATATGTGCAACTCATATTTCTATTGCTCCAGGTATAATCAGGTGCAATACTGTAGGTAAGGGGTGCATAGCCTCAGGGTCTGCAATGCATTTCTGTGTGGTCCCAACCATCAGGACTGAGGGGCGGCCTCACATGAGCGCATTTGCGGACGCAAAATCTGTGCCCGTAATAGATATAGAACCCTTTCACTACAATGGGTTCCTTCACATGTGGGTGTTTTCCACGCGCATTCCAAGGGCGGGGAAAAAAAACGCGCCATGCTCTATTCTTCTTTGCAATTGTGCATGGAAGGCCGCTGCGTGCATGAAATAGCGCAGAGAACTACACGATTTTGCAGGTTTAATCCAAAACACCTGGGCCTAGCGAGTCAGCTGACCTGCTTACAGGTAGGCTGCCTTTTCTAAATAGGCACAACTTTGGAGTAGATCCCACCCTACTCCAAAATGGCGCGGTCGGAAGTGTGCTGTTGTGAGCGCAATAAAGTACAGTCAAATGCATTGCTCTTACGCCCTGCATAGTGCATATACGTCCTGCGATAGAAAGCGTATAGGCGCTTACACTTGTGTGAGACGGCCTTTAACCCCTTAAGGACATTTTGGCCTATTTTGGGCTTAAGGACGCAATGATTTTTGGCGGATTTTCATCTCCATTTATCAAAATCCATAACTTTTTTATTTTTCCGATGACGCGGCTGTATAAGGGCTTGCTTTTTGCGTGGCGAATTGCAGTTTTTAATCGGTGCCATTTTTGGGTATATTGACTAGGTTGTAAAACTTTTATTATTTTTTTTATGATCGTAGAGAGAGAAAACGCATCAATTCTGCCATAGATTTTTTTTTATAGCGTTAACGATGCAGCATAAAAGACATAATACATTTTTTTTGCGGGTCGGTACGGTTACAACGATACCAAAATTCTTTTATTTTTTTTTTAACGTTTTTCCTTTGCCACAATAAAAACCCCTTTTTTGGAAAAAAAAATTTCTAAATTGCTGCATTCAAAGTCCTATAACTTTTTTATTTTTCCATGGACATTGCTATGTGAGGGCTTATTTTTTAGCATTTTGCCTCAGTTTTTTGGGTTTTTTTATGCTTTTTTTCGTGCAGAATAAAAAGTTTGTACAAGTTATTGTATGCGTTGTTATGGATACAGCGATACCAAATATGGGGTATTTTAATTTTTTTAAAAAAAGTTTATGCTGAGAAAAAGCACAAAAAAAGGGGGGGGGGAGGGGTTACTTTGTGTTTTTACATTTTTCTTTTTTGTACATTTTTTTTTTTTTTTTACACAATTTATGTCCCTGTGGGGGACTTGCACCATATCAGCTCAGATCGCTATATTAATGCAGTGCCGCTTGTTACAGCAATCACAGGCACTGGCAATACAGGACATTGGTATCTGGCATCCTGTTGCCATGGCAATGCGTCGGTCTCTCCGCGATTATATCGTGAGACTCCGAGGACGTCGCAGAGGGAGCACACTCCCTCTGTGAACCCTTCACATGGCAGGGAAGGGGTTAACAGCAGGGGTCGCTGCTCTGATGCACCCCTGCTGTTGCAGGCGGAGCCTGGCTATCGGTGACAGTTGGGCTCCTGCCGGATAGCGCGAGATCTCTTATGATACGTAACGGTACGCCCTATTGCGCTAAGTACCGCTCTGCCAGGACGTGCAGTTATGCCCTGTGGCATGTTAGTCCTGTAATACGTCTGTGAAAATCACGGCCGCATAATGAGATGAAACAAAACCATTATTGGGAATCCCTCGCTTTATTTCTTTGCGCAACAAAAATAGGGCCGGACCCATCTTCACGCTTTTTTATTCAAACTCGCGCATGGAGTTTCACGGTTCATGCGCTAATATGCTCCGTAGCAGTGAGCATATTAGCGTATGCACCCATCTGTTTAAGCCCTCAGCCTGCATATTTTTTACATGCAGCGCTAGGGGCCCACAGATTTACATTGCGCCATGTGAATCGCATGAAAAAAACCGCAGCGCGTCCTATTTTGGCGCGTATTATGCACTAATATCATAGTCTGGTGTAAAAAATGTGCAACAAATACGCACGTCACATGAGCATTAACTGCGTATTACAGGTGTAAAAATATACGCAGGTCTTATACATTCATCTGAGGGCGCCTCCGGGCGTCATCTGGCCGTAGGCAGAACTGCACCCGCCGGTACAGAACGAAGCTGCGCCTGAACGAGGGAGATAGCTTCCCCTTCGACAGACTTTCAAACTCAACGTCAGATCGCAGGAATTGGAAAAAGGCCGCGGGACGATAGGTGACGCCCCCACACAATCTATGTACAACATGCAGGGAAGGTCGGGCAAGCCCCACCTTTTATCAGCCGCAGTATTAACGGGCGAGAATACCACTAGCGAAAACGGAATCATTGAAATCAGTGATTTTGATTTTCCGTGATTTTGATTTGCCCTAGAGGCCGGCTTCACGAGGACGTATTTGCTTTCAATGGGCCCGCACACATTTCCGTAGTTTGGGCGGGCATTTCAGCCGCATAATAAAATGAGAACCTGTTCTATATTTCTGCGTATTTGCGCACCAAAGGTCCCTATAGAAGTCAATAGGGATGCGCCAATGCGTGCGCAAGAAGATGCCTGATGCGCTGGGTAATCCTAATGGAAGAAGAACACATCAGAAGCTCCCACCATCTGCAGCAGGAAGCGGCTGCAACTGACTGCTGAGTTCTGTTGCAATGGTGGGGATTGGAGAGAACTTCGATCCCCACCATTAACCCCATACATGCTACTATCAATGTTGATCACAACATGTAAGGGGTTGACAGAGGGAGCAAGCTCCCTCTGTGATGTCATCGGCTCTCTGCATTCATTCGAGGAGGGGCAAATGATCATAGGTTCACAGGTTCAAGCCCCCTACAGGGATATTAAAAAAAACGACTTTCCCTTTTCTGCACATTTTTTTGTGCAAAAAACTGAATAATAAAATACTTTTTTATTGTGCAAGTGGAAAAACCTACAGATACGATAAATATAATTCTGGTATCTTCATAATCACATCGACCCGCAGAAAATAGTCGTCATGTCATTTATATTGTCATTATAGCGAACGCCATAAAAAAAAGAAGCGGTGCCTTTCATATGTCTGGAATGGCCTCCCTGCTAGGAGTTTGCAGGGGGCCATTTCTTTGGCATGTGTGAAAGTCCCCAGGGCTGCCATGTATATCTGCCTATTAAGACGGGCCTGTGGCAGGGCTTAATAGAATGACTACAACAAGACAATATACCCAACTACTGAAGTAATGCAGTGCATTGTACATGTGATCAATCTATCGCAAGTTCAAATCCACTTATGGGTGCTAGAAAAAAGTCAAAAGAAGAGAAAAAAAAAGTTTTTTCTTTAACATTACAAAATATAGAAATTATTAAAAGGGGTTAATAAAGTGTATTTTGAAAAAATGTACATAGTTTTAAAATTTTTTTATTTATTTGGCAAAAGTCACTGTCGTTTATGGGAATTGCAAACTACTGAGCCACTTCTGTCCTTTCCTGAAAGGTGGAAGCCTTCCTTTCCGACAGCTCCACTGCGGATGTCCTGCAGAGAGCCCAGATGGGAGGCATCTTCACCGCTTTAGGCCGCCTGCACACGGGCGGGTCGGATTCCGCATGCGGACTCCGGCCCTGGCAGCAGCGGTGCATGCACGCATCCGCTTTCTTTTCTCTTCATCTGTATTACAGATAGTCCGCACGACTCGCCATCGGACATGCGCAATTCTGCAATGTCAATTGTGGAAGACCTGCAGATCGGACGGCTTCCATTGACTTTAAGGGAAGCCGTCCACTCGGAATCTGCACAAAAATGGAGCATGCTGCAACTTTTCCTCTGTTCGCAGAAACCGCAATACCTGCGTCATATTGAATGCTATTTTGTGTGTGGGCACTAGAGGGCGCTCAGTGCAAACATTTTTTTTTCACACTGCAAATTATAATTTTTTTAGCTGCAGGTATATCAGAAGGGCGCAGAATAATGAGGATTTATAGGAACTGTGAACTATAGATCCTCAGCAGTGGTTCACTAACCTGCCAGATCAGGTCTAGCAGCGTCACAGAGCTCAACAGCCAACCTTATTTACTCAGAGCTGGATAAAAGTAATCACATGGCTGATGGAACGGCGAGTTGTGCATTTGGACATGTTAGTTGGAGCACCAGCAATGCATTCAGCTGCTCTTGAATCTGCAGTGCCTGTTGGTCAGATCTATTCCTGACATCCTCCTCCGACCCCTTTCAGTGAGGAGTTGTTTCCATCCACAGGATCCACTTTCGCTGGATGTTTTTCCTTGATCACGCCATTCTCGGTATTTTCTCCACACTGTTACATGAGCCAGGACCCCACATGGTTGGCAGTGAGGTCCTGGCTAGTCTAGCATCGATGACCGGCCTCGTTAAAAATCGCTCAGATCGCTGGATTTTCCCATCTGATGTGGAATCCACTGAAAACTTGGCAGGCGCTAATTTAGATACGGGGAAGCATCAATCGTAAAAAGGGGGCAGGGGCTCTAAAAAGGGGGCCATTCGGTGTACATTAACCCCTTCACTCAAAAGGATGTAGAGTTCCATCCCCCAGGTGCAAGGTTTGTATGAAGTGGGATTGGGAGCCATTCCTGCTCCCTACAAGGTGGGTGCCGGCTGTTTTCACCACCCACCCACAACAGCTAATCGCAGCTGTTAACCATTTAAAAGGCCACTGTCAATTTTTAAATGGTACTATTAGTTCTGACAGTGGCATTTAAATCATCCAATCAGCGCTGAGGATTCCCAAACGGCCCCCTTATGATAAGATCGCAAGGTGCCATTTGGTTGTCATCGCAGCGCAGACCCTTCTGAAGGCCTCCAAGGTTGCCTTGACTAATTGTCTATTAAGACATGCCTGTCAGAATGTGGTGTAATGCAACACTGTGGTATTGCATTATACAGTATGAGCGATCAAGCGGTCACAAGTTCAAGTCCTCTATGGGGACTAAAGATGTAAAAATAAATAAACTTTTTATTGTCGGAAAAAATAAAGAATATTTAAAAAAAAACAAAAACTTTTTCCTGTATTGAGACAGAACTTGTCACCCCCACAAAAGCAACATAAACTAACTCATGTATTTTTCATACTCACCTGCTTTCTGGTTCCCACAATGCCCGTTACTGAATTCACCCGCCAGCCAACAATCTGACTCTTTTCAGAGTCCTGTGTGCGCTCCTCTCCCATAGACTTGTATAGGTTCTATGGGAGAGAACAGAACAAAAACATATTTGGTATGACGAGGGGGGGGGGGGGGGAGGCGGGAAAGCGTACACCCGCGGCAAATAGAGCATGCCGCGGGTGAGGACGGGAGATTTCACGGTGCAGAATTCCGCAGTGGAATTCCGCACTGTGTGCCCTGAGCTATTAGGTTCAATAGAATCTAGATGGCGAAATTGCAGTTCTTTTTCATTTCACTCAAAAAATTTTAAAAACTTTTCTCCGTACATTATATGTTACATTACATAATACCACGGAACAATACAACTCATCCTGCAACAAACAGCTAGCCCCCAGACAGCTACGTCGATGAAAAAATAAAAGTTTTATGATTTTTTGAAAAGTTGGGTGTAGAAACCAAAAATGGGGAAAAAAGGGCAACGTCCCTAAGGGGTTAATCTGCATGCAGGGAGTTCTCCATAGTGGTGGTGACCGCAAGGAGCAGTTATGACTGTGTCAAAACAAAGCGGAACGTTTGGCATCTGCTCATTAGAAGCCTATATAAATGGCATACTATGGGTCTGACACTGCCGCGGTGTGACACAGCAATTCACTGTCTGGCCAGAAAGCAACATTGAATCACAATTCTCCTGGCGAAATGCGTTGCGATTACACAGGATTGCTGCAGGCTGGGTTGTGTTTGTACGCAGCGTAGAACTGAGTTACAGCCAGACATTCACTAAAACAAGAGGAACACAAGTTACCAAACATGCAGGAACAAGAGGTCAAGGGCCAGAAGTGGAAGCAGAGTCATCCTGCCCAAGCTACAAGTAACGCTGATAACAATGTCCTGAAAGAAGACCGTACTGCAGTGTCACCTTGACATGCTGCACCCTACAGCTTGGGGTCTGCACCGCTGAATTCTGCCAAAATATCGCATGAGGTAGCTCTGCTGCGTCCTGGAAAGCATCAGACAGAACTCCCTGTAGTCAGTGTGTCCTGTACAGCCATGTTCGGGTCTGGCAAGTGCAGGATGCAGAATTTCCGCTTCTGTCAGTGTGCAGTTCCAGGGATGGAGTCGAAAAACTAAAAAAGCTCTGATATGAAGGAGCCCTTAGAACACAAATATAAAACATTTTTGTGGAGCACTAGCTGTGCAGCAAACAGACATTTAACTCACCCAGCCTTTGAGCGCTGACCTCCCCCCCCCCCCCCCCCCACGGCATCTGCACACAGCGTCCTGTATGCAGCGCGGACGCAGATGGGAGAGGTCAGCGGTGATAGACGTACTGGCTTTTCAGCAGGTGGGAATTAGAAAATGCAGGGAGAACAAGCGGTGGCTAGACACACCTGGGCCCCGGCAGTGGCGGACGGGTAAGTATATATTTTTTTACTACAGCTAGGGATGATTTTCAGGGAAGGGCTTATACTTAAAGCCCTTCCCCGAAAATCACTGCAGGGGTCGCCGGGAGGCTATTCCTTTCAATGGGGCCACCAGCAGCAGCGGCAGCCCCTTTGAGAGCAAGGCTCTTAACCCAAGCTCTTAAATCTGAGCAAAAATTTGGGAGAGAGCCTGCTCTCAAGTCAAAAAGCTTGTAAACTGAGGCACTCTTAACTCAAGGTATCACTGTATTACTATAGTGGTCACTATTAATCCTGGGGCAACTATGCGGTAAACTATTACAACTGAGTCACATATGGGGATTGATATTACAACTAGGGCCACTATGGGGGACACCATTATTACTGGGGCCACTGTGGAGGTCACTATTACTCCTGTGACCACTGTAGGGGCCCTTAATATTACTGTGGTCACTATGGGAGTTACTATTTCTACTGGGGCCACTGTGGGGGGCACTATTATGATACGGGTAACTATGGGGGATACTATTATTACTAGGGCCACTATTACTATCGGGGCCATTATAGTGGACACTTGCTACCACTGAAGAGGCACTATTATTACTGGAGTCACTATGGGGCCACTAATACTATTGTGGCAATTATAGGGCCACTATTATTACTGTATCTGCTATGAGGGCTACTGATACTACTGGGGCCCTTATGATGGACAATAATATCACTGGGACTACTGTGTAGAACATTATTACTACTGGGGCAACTGTGGGGTCACTATTATTATATGGGCCACTATGGGGGGATACGATTATTAGTGGTGTAACCATAGGGGACACTATATACTACTGCAGCCACTGTGGGGGAACTATTATTACTGGGTGACTAAGGGGGCACACATTCTTTTGTGTCCATTATAGGGGCATTATTACTACTGAGTTCATTATGGGGGACACCATTACTACTGGGGCTACTGTAGGGGCACTATTACTGGGATTACTATAGGGGCACTATTAGTACTGTGTCGACTACAGGTGTTACTAATACTACTTGGGCCACTATAATGGACAATAATATCACTCGGGCCATTATGGGGGCACTATTACTACAGGTGTTACTATGGAGGTTTCTATTGCTACTGGGGCCACGGATGGGGAACACTATTACTAATAGAGCTAATAACAGGGGTCATTATATACTAGGGTCACTATAGGGGCATTATTAATACAGAGGCGACTATGGGGGACACTATTATTACTGGTGCACTATTGGGGTCATTATTACTACTAGGGAAACCATGGGGGCACTATTACAATTGTTGCCACTATGGGGGTATCTATTACTTCTGGGGCCACTATGGGGATTACTATTACTATTGGGGCCACTAGGAGGGCACTATTTCTAATGGGGCTACTATGGGAGTGCTGTTGCTACTGGGGGCACTACTACCACTGGAGTCACTCTGGGATCACTATTATTATAGTGGCCACTATGAGGATCAGTATCATTACTGGGGCCACAATGGTGGATGCTATTATTACTAGGGCCACTATTACTATTGTGGCCACTATCGGGGCACTATAACTACTGGGGCCACTATGAGGGTTACTTTTACTATTGGGGCCACTATCGGCGTTACTATTATTCCTGGGGCCACTGTGGAGGGTGAGTATTACTACTGGGCCACTATGGTGACAGCACTACCACTGGAGTCACTATGGGGTTCACTATTACTACAGCGGCCACTATGAGGGTCAGTACTATTAGTGGGGCCACTATGGGGGAACAGTGTTACTACTGGGGCCACTATGGGGGACACTATTACTACTGGGTCCACTGTGGAGGTCACTATTACTACTGTGGACACTGTGGGGCATTATTATAATTGGGGTCACTCCGGGGGTGCTATTACTACAGGGCCCACTACGGGGGACACTAGAACTACTGGAGCCACTATGAAGGTCACCATAACTACTGTGGGCACTGTGTCTGTCACTAGCATTATTGGGACCATTATAAGGGTGCTCTTTCTACTGGGGCCACTATGCAGGACAGTATTACTAAGGTAGCATCTATGGGGGTCACTATTGTTACTGGAGCCACTATTAGTTACAGTATTACTACTAGGGCCACTGTGGGCCACAATAGAAGACACTATTGCTACTGGGTCCACTGTGGGGGGGGTCACTATTATTATTGGGAACACAACAGTGGTCACTATTACTACTGGGGTCACTATGGGGATTACTATTACTACTGGGGTCACTAAGGGGGGGTCACTATTCTTGCTTGTGTCATTATGGGGGTACAAATACTATTGTGGCCATTTTGGGGGAACTAGTATCACTGTTTTAACTAAGGGGATCACTATTACTACTGGGGCCACTATGGGTCACTATTACTACAGGGTCAGTGTTACAACTAGGGCCACTACTGTGGAAGGTTACTATTAGTGTTGGTCAGGATGTGGGGGTTCTATTAGTGGGGTTAGAATGGGGGTTACTATTACTATGGTGCCCACTACAGGGTCACTATTACTACTGGCGTCACTATGGGGATTACTATTAATATTCGGGCCACTAAGGTGTGTTACTATTATTACTTGTGTAGCTATGGGGGTCCCTATTACTACTGGGGCCACTATGGGGGGTCACTATTACTAGAGTAGTCACTATAGGGGACACTATTACTCCTGAGCCACTGTGGGGATCAGTATTACAATATATACTTTGGTGTTGTTAGCTGTTTAGTCGTTCACGACCTTCGGCGACCCTAAAAGCTCCCTCCCTCCATGTTTTTCGGTTTTGCATTGCTTCTTTCAGTTGCGTGATATCCATGCCAGTATCAGCTTTGACAAAATCAGCCATTGTGTTCTTTGGCGGCCAGGTCTTCTTTTTCTGCTGATCTGTCCAAGCATTATAAATTTTTTTAGCGACTCTACTCGCATTACATGGCCAAAATCTGAGTCTGAGCCGGTCCATCTCGTCTTCCGTGATATATCAGATCTTATACGATTCAGGACTTCTCTGTTAGTTACTCTTGCTGTCCAGGGTATACACAGCAGCTTTCGCCAGCACCACAGCTCATGAATGAATGAACGAATAGCTAAGCACTAGCTGTAATTGGCTGAGCGCTCAGCCAATCAGCACAGTCCTTTCAGGAGTCGGTGATTTTTAAATCCCCGCCTGCTGAAAGTGCTGGACAGCAGTGCCGGGGAGCCAGCCGGAGGACGCGTCTGAGTGGCGGAGAGGTGAGTTATTTATTTTATAACCAGTTAATGAGGATTTTCAGGAAAGGGCTTATATTTCAAGCCCTTCCCCGAAAATCATACTGCGGGGCTTGCCAGAAACCACTGCTTTCAATGGGATCGGCAGCAGTGTGTTTTAATTCAGGTACGGGAGACCCGCACTAAAATGGAGCATGTCCGGATTTTTTCCCGCACACGGATCCGCGCCTGGCGGGAAAAATGACATCCGCAGGTATTTAACTACCTGCGGGTGTTCAATGCATCCCTATGGGGCGCGGATCTGGATTTTAACCCCGTGGAAAATCAGGCCCGCTACGGATTCTCCATGGAGAATCCGTAGCAGGTCCCTCCTGCCCCACGGACATGAGGCATTAAAATAAGAATAAACTCACCTGCTGTGGGCCGTGCGTGTCTTCCCTTCTTCGCGGCCGGATCTTCTTTCTTCGGCCCGGCGAATGTGCACGGCACGCTGGCTGCGTGCCGCGCGCATGCGTCAGGCACATCCGCCGGGCCGAAGAAAGAAGATCCTGCCGCGAAGGAAGGAAGATCTACATCGCCCGGAGCAGGTGAGTTTAATTCAGGCGCGGGTCTCCTGCGGATCCAGACGGCTTCCATAGGCTTCAATAGAAGCTTGCGGGAGACCCGCACCTAAATGGAGCATGTCCATTTTTTTTCATGCTCCAGAATTTTTTAATTCACTTTTATTGACCATCCGCGGGTATTTATCTACCCGCGGGTGGTCAATGCATCCCTATGGGACGCGGATCCGCATGCAGGTGATCCGCTGCAGATTTTAATTCTTCTTTTCCCCGTGGACATGAGGCCTTAGAAAAAGTAACTGAACCCTTTGTGATTACCTGGATTTCTGCACTGATTACAATGTGGTCCGATTGAATCTAAGTCACCATTACAGACAAATGAAATGTAACTAGTAACACATAGATACTTGTACCATCATGTCATTTATTGCAATTACCCATAAAGCAGGGAGAAAAAAGTAAGTGAACCCTGCCATTTAATATCCCATAAATCCCTATTTAGCAGTAATGACCTCCACCAAATGTTTCCTGTAATTGCAAATAAGATTTGTTGGATGCTGAGGAGGACTTTTGGGCCCTTTCTCCCTGCAAATATATTTCAGGTCATCAGTATTTCTGGGGTGCTTTATGTACAGAGCCCTCCTGAGGATAAGCGACAGCATCTCCATAGAGTTAAGGTCAGGACTCTGACTTAGCCATTCGGAAAAAAAAATAAATCTGCTTCTTTTCAGCTATTCTTTAGGTTCAACTACTCTTTATTACAACTGAAGTAGTTCACATACAGATAAATTAAGGCTACTTCCACTTATGCAACATTTTCTTGGGCTGTTTTCTTTTTTTTTTTGGTCTAACCCAATAAGAACCAAGCACCATTAATGTACAGCGGGGGTCCCAGGCTTTAAGGCCACACCATTTTTTTAAATAAAGTGCGTGTTTAAAGCTTCTGCAATCTACCTGGAGCAGATCAGACAGCGGCGGGCCTGGAGGAGCAGACAGCAATGGTTTATAACCACTTCTGCCTTCTCTTATCCAGCCTACATAGCGCTATGTGGAGAACAGAGGAAGTGCCAGTGCTGTTTCCTCTATTGCAACTGGCGTTTGCTGTCAAGCCTTGAGAGGTCAGAGCTGCAGGGTCTTCGCAGACCCTAGCCCATCTCTGCCAATAACTAATTTGACACTAGGGGGATTTTTCCCCCTGTAGCTGGGACTCCAATAGATGCTGCTCCTATGGATGCCCCAGCTACAGTCAAAAGATTGGGACATATGAATAAAAAGTGATGGTGTGAAGGTCCTCAGAGGTCTTATATGACATAACGAGGGACATAGATGTTAAAAAAAAAGTTATAAAAACAAGTTAAATAATTACAGAATTAGGCCTGTGTAACAGGAAGTTCTTTGTGTAGCATTTTTCATCGTGCAAGCATACGCAGAGAATAGATCGCATCGATTTCAATGGGTTTGTTCACATAAGCATATTTTGCGCACATATTTCGTTGGCAGCATTTGCTCGCAAAAATAGTGCATATTGAACTTATTTGCCCATTTCATAGATTGAGAGCATGCTTCCATGTTTTTTGCACGTGCAAATACGCAACGCCCATTGTACAAATGCGCTTATACCCGTGTGACACAGCCTTATAAGCAAATACATATATTATATATATATATAAACTCAGTGCCTAAATCAACCTAGGTAAAAGTAAAGTCCTCTTGGTCAAACACCGAGTCATGACTGACCACTAGGGTAACGTCACATCATGATGTTCTTTTTTGCCATTGCCTTCCCCAGTCATCTTGTACCCCCCACCAGGCTGGATACTCATTTTACTGACCTCACAAGGATGAGTTAACCTTGAGGTGGCTACCTGACCTAAGCAGGGATTGAACTCACAACCTTCAGGTCATGAGCAAGAGCTTAGGACTGCATTTCTGCTACCTAACACTTAGTGCCACACAAGGCACAAACCATCACCATATGCCCCCTATAATCTGAATATATAAGTGACATACCAAAATGTCCCCAAAAATGAGGAACCCATTCCTGCAGTTTATTTTAGCATAAATATACTAATTTTAAAAATAACAAACTATTAATAATTTTGGCAGCTCAAGATAAAACAAAAATAGGCCAAAAATCACGACATGCATAAAAAATGTCTGCTCTTTTAGGACTAAAACACTCTGGTCTTTAAGGGGTGAATCCCTATCTACAGAATAGGGGATAACTTGCCACCTTGATACCTGTTGAGCTCCATTGTGCTAACAATGCTCCAACCACTAAGACTCCCAATGACCCAGAGAAATTGCTCCCCGCACTTCCCAAAATTTTGAGAGCGGTAGTCACACATGTCTCTGCGCCATTCTCTTCAATGAGACCATTGGAGATAGTCAAGTTCAAGATCTTGACAATCTGGTGTAATCACATGGAAGTGAACGGAGATTAGTGAATCTTGACTTTGGCTATCTCTGGCAGGTCCAAGGGTCTTATATAGAAAGAGCCTCAAGTGGTGGAGAATGTTAGGGCAGCAGAATTACTAAGTTCTTGCTCACAACCTGAAGGTTGTGGGTTCAATCCCTGATGGTTCAGGTAGCTAGCTCAAGATTCACTCAGCCTTTCACCCAGCTTGGTGCTCATAAATTACCTGAAAGTGCTGCAGAATAAGTTTGCACTATACAAATAAGATGTATTGATGTCAGCAGCATGATGAAGCACATGCATGGCTGTCAGTACTCATGGATGTGCCAGGGTGTTATCTCTGGATCTGTGAGGGTTCCAGCAGTTGGACCCCCACCGACTGGCAAGTTCTCACCTATCCTGTGATCCTGGTTTAACCCCTTTAAACTCATTGGATGAAATATAAAGCGCTCTACATACAGAACATTTTTGGGTTTTTTTTGCCACTTGTGGCATTTTTGCACAACCCAGCATGCTCTCAACGGGGCATTTTTTTCTGTACTTCTTGAAAAGCGCCAGAAAAACATGTTTTAAAGTAAAAAATAAAAAAAACCACTAAGAACACTTGTAAAAAAAAAAAAAAGTTATCAAAAACATGATTTTTTTGGAGTCATTTAAATAAAGGGTGTGTGAAGGAGCTTTAATAATACTGCCGCATCTGTATTGCTGCATTAATATTGACTCTTTATTTAGGAGTGTCAAATACAAACAAGACACTCAGGGAAAAACCCCCTCGGCAGTAGTAATGCTCCGCTCTGCACACTGTATACTTGGAGATTCCCTTTGCATAGACATGAATCACCAGATATACAATGTGTGGGATTAATGTGAGGCTGCACCTTTAAGAGTCCAGTCCCTTCCTGGTTGCTGCACACTATCACCATACAGCTTCCCCAGCAAAACATTGCATTCAAGTCTGCCTCTTACTATCTGTTAGCACAGCTTCCTGACCTCCCCCTCCACTGCAAGGCCCCAACCCTGGAGACAAATATGATCCATCCCTGGTCAGAAGACAAACTTCCCAGCAGATGAAGACCCCTGAGAGCAGATGCCCAGTAACATCCATCTGCAGAAGGCAGCACTGCTGGCTGGGCTCTGCTACCCCCTACAACCTGCATAAGGTAAGAGCCTCTCACCCCCCATCAGGGCTGCCACCTGCATGCCAGGTTAGCTACCTGCAGTGACTAGCTCTGCCTCCTGTGCCCCCTAGGGAGTTCCCTGGGATATCAGCACCACACGTCACATTAGGTTTGGAGAATAGAAAACAGAAAGCTACATCCCCCTCCCTGACTCCTCATTTGGGGGCTGGAATATGAAAAGTTTCAGCAACACAAAGTGATTAGCTGCAGGCAGTCTAGCCCTGACCTGGGCACTGCAGAGGAGGGGGTGATTATTTGGAGATCCCACATTGCTGAGCACCTCTGCCAGTTGCAGCCCACCTGGTGAGTGCCCCCCTCTCTGCACTGCTTGTTTTAGTTCACTGTTACATTGTATCTTGTTTGTGTTAGGATTGTGTAGGATGTTTGTACTGGGAATGTTAGAATGTAACAACATGAGAATGTATTTAACTGCTTCCTACCCTTGATTTCTGGGATGGTCTTTGGTTTTAGGGTATTGAGTTCTGCTCTGTTCAAAAATATTTAGGGTTCAAAGTCCTCCCTATTAGAAGTGAATGGTTCTATGGTCAGTCTATCTATCTATCTTGTTTCCCCGAAAATAAGACAGGGTCTTATATTACTTTTTGCTCCAAAAGATTTTACTTTTTTCATATATAGCTGCCTGGACACTATTTAAATTGACTTTTTTGATTACTGTAACTAGGGCTTAATTTTAGATTATGGCTTATAGTTCAAGCATCCTCTGCACTCTCAGAAATCCTGAAAAATCATGACAAAGCTTATTTTCAGGGTAGGGCTTATTTTTGATGAAACAGGATATCTATCTATCTCGTAACCATCTCATATCTATATGTCTGTGTGTCTAGCAATCTATGTATCTATCTATATACGATCCCTTAAAGGGCAGGATAAATGGTAAAACTATGGAAAACCCTATCTATCATTAAAGCTTTAAAGGGGTTGTCCCGCGCCGAAACGGGTTTTTTTTTTTTTCAACCCCCCCCCCGTTCGGCGCGAGACAACCCCGATGCAGGGACGTACAGACAGCTTACCGGAGCGCTTACCTTGATCCCCGCGCTCCGGTGACTTCTATACTTACCTGTGAAGATGGCCGCCGGGAACCTCTTGCTTCGTGGACCGCAGCTCTTCTGTGCGGTCCACTGCCGATTCCAGCCTCCTGATTGGCTGGAATCGGCACGTGACGGGGCGGAGCTACACGGAGCCGCTCTCTGGCACGAGCGGCTCCATAGAAGACTACAGAAGACCCGGACTGCGCAAGCGCGGCTAATTTGGCCATCGGAGGGCGAAAATTAGTCGGGCTCCATGGGAACGAGGACGCTAACAACGGAGCAGGTAAGTAAAAAACTTTTTATAACTTCTGTATGGCTCATAATTAATGCACAATGTACATTACAAAGTGCATTATTATGGCCATACAGAAGTGTATAGACCCACTTGCTGCCTCGGGACAACCCCTTTAAGGTGAATCACTTCTGAAAGTGTCATTTCTGCTTTACAGTGCTGGATATAGGCATCTATAAGTGCAGCTTCTCTATAAACCTAGCTGGGGATATGTGATATATTGTATGTCATATGTAATAGCTGGGGATGTGTGATATATTGTATGTCATATGTAATAGCTGGGGATATGTGATATATTGTATGTCATATGTAATAGCTGGGAATATGTGATGTATTGTATGTCATATGTAATAGCTGGGGATATGTGATATAATGTATGTCATATGTAATAGCTGGGGATATGTGATATATTGTATGTCATATGTAATAGCTGGGGATATGTGATATATTGTATGTCATATGTAATAGCTGGGAATATGTGATATATTGTATGTCATATGTAATAGCTGGGGATATGTGATATATTGTATGTCATATGTAATAGCTGGGGATATGTGATATAATGTATGTCATATGTAATAGCTGGGGATATGTGATATAATGTATGTCATATGTAATCCCCATTCATATACATTCATTGTCGGAAAAAATCCGGCACCTTGATGAGTTGTTATTTTGCTGTAAAACCCGTCCTGCGGCTCCATCTCAGGCAGATCTGTAGATGATGAGAGTTGTGGTGATTAGATGGACGGTCTTGTCACCGGAGGTCCTAAAACTGGTTCCCCCCTTGTCCTATAAGAGGCTCTCGGAGGCCCCTTGTGAGTAGTGGCCTCTTCATCCACTTGTGTAGGGCTTGTTGACCACTAGATGCCTCTACGGCGCAGAGAAGAGATGTCACCCCATTACCAGAGTCTGGAGGGGCGCATAATTGGGGTATGAAGCAGGATGGTCGGATCGACGCACGTGAAAAGAATCCCAACATGTCCTATTTTGCTCTGTTTTATGGACCGAAATAGCCCATTAAATTCAATGTTAGCGTGTAAATACGAAGTGACTATGAACGATACATGCATAGTCACTGCGTATTTATGTATGAAATCAACCGGGACTTGTTTGTTTGCATATGGGAGATACCCAGCGTGTGCGAAAATACATGCAAAATGCAGGGAATATGCACAGTGCAGAAACTGAATACGCCCGTGTGAATGAGCCCTAAAGGTCGAATCACACATGCAGTTTTTGAGCCAAAGCCAGAAGTAGATCCAAAAGGAATGTGAAATATAAAGTCTGGACTTCTCCTTCCTCCTGGCCCACATCTGGATTTGGCTTAAAAGCTGCCTGTGTGATTGCAGCCCCTGTTCTACAGATATTACCTGGGGAGCTGCTGCAGGAATGGGAATTCACTGCGGCTGCTCTCTATAATAACCCAAAGAGGGTGCAGACCCACGGTGCCGCTGACAGATTTGACTTTGGGATACTTCTGAGGGCAGCACCTAAAGGACCCATGCTTTTTACTCTTTAAACCTCTCCAATTGGGATCCGGTCTTTAGCTGCAGGGACCCTCATGCCATTACCCCAAAAGTAGTCTTCTGTGACAGCTAACACGGACAAGTTAGAAGCAGCGTAGCACAGCAGTCGATATTCCGGCCAAGGTCGGTACAGATGGAGTTCTTGTGTAATGATGGCAGGCAGCAAACAAAGATATAGTGTTGAAAGAACAAGCCAAGGTCAGGAATGGAGAGGACAGGAAAGCTGGGTGATTTGGACAGAAGTCAGACACACCTTCACAGGAACAAACTGAAACTATTGCTTAGGCATCCTCAGTGGTTAGCTGTCTGGATTTGCTGGGGATGGGAAGCTGGGTAGGTGCATTGTCCTTTTAAGAGGTGGGCCGTGTGAATGCTCGCACCCTATGGGCAGTGACAGGAACCCTAATTAAAGGGCTAATGCAGCATCTGCTGCACTTGACAGGAGGAGGAGTTTGGAGGCTGCGGCTGGCAAAAGAAGGAGGTTCCCAGTTGCATAATACAATAGGAACGTCAGACATTCATATACAAGCGCAGGTTTACCAGAGAGGAACCTACTCCTAAAAGTAACTCTCTACCTTTGGTTTATTGAAATTTCTCCACATTTTCCTTCATGCCGTTAGGCGGATTGGACTGCAGTCTGCATCCATTGCAGGTTGGTTGTTTGCAGTCTGAGTCTACAGGGCGACCTAAAGGAAGATGACAGTGAGGCTGTTACATTAGGGAATTGCTAGTTTAATGGTCTCCCATCTGTACTGTAGGAATGGTTCGGTGGTCCGATGTCTCCCGGTGCCCCGCTGCTGCCGGGCCCCTTGCTAATGGCAGACACTTCTATCGTTTGTTAAACCATTGATGCAAAATATTGCTTTGAAATGAAAGTTATAATTGACATTTTCCAATTACATCCAGACCCATGTGTACCGTCTTGTTAATGGATTGCTGATGAGATTGTACAACATGTATCTATATGCTTGGGGAAGTAAGAGGCTAAGGTCGTGCACATGGTACGATATTCTGTGTAGTAACCACTGTAATGCCTAATCTCTGGAACACTCCAGATACAGAGTACTTACCATATCATTGGGGGGTCTCTGTGAGCATATACAAAAACAGTGCTAGTCTTGGGCGTGATGGCACCCTGTATGAAATTTTGTTTTGTGCCCCCTTCCTCCCAGGGATAAGAAAAAAAAACTATATATATTGCTCTGATAGACAATCTGACTGCATTCTGCTTATGCGGAAAGCAGCAAGATCAGAAACATACCCTCACCAGAACAGCTCAGAATATAAATACTTTTCCAGCACCAAGCTTACAACATAAATACAGCAGCAGAACAAAGATCAGTACATAGGGCACCAGAACCAAGCCAAGCACATAAGTAAAGCACCAGAGCCAAGCTCAGTATGTAACTAAAGCACCAGAACGAAGCTCATTGCATAATTGTGGCACCATGATTAAGAAGTTGTGTTGTACGGGGCCAATGCAATGCCTTAGAACATCAGAGAGAAGGAGACAGAGCCAGGAGGAGGATGATTCATGGAGCTCCATGAGACACTGTTGAAGAATGGAGAAAGAAAATGATCTGGCTGGGGGAACCTACCCCCAAGTTACATCCACCTGGTGGTCCCCCTAAAAGCGCTCTGTGCAACTGTACAGGTCCAGGCATGCACAAAAGCTACCTTAACGTAGCACTAGATGGGGTATGATGCTACCAATTGGGACATTTGTGGGTCCCATTGTGACATCCATAGATAAGCTCTCAAACAGTCTGGCAAATGTCTAGGTGCCTGGCCATGTAGTGCCTACAACTTGTCCCAGGGGGAAGACATGAAGTCCAAAGTTCCCACAATTCACTGGCTTATTTTCACTCCAGTTTTGGGAGGAACTCAGTCCTGGTCCTCTCAGAAGTGTTGGTGGCACGTATCAATGCATGCCACTTCGGCTGGACGTAAGAACATGGGGATCATATTCAGTTCTGCTCGGCAAACATCGGGGCCAGACAATGACTCCCAAGTACAGAATGCTCCCTAATGAATAATTAGAACTCTTGTCTTTGGCAGGGTCTCCACGTTGATGTTCTGCAGATGCAGGTTCCTGGAGCTGTATAGTTGGATCTTCCATTCTTGATTTGCCTTTAGATTAATGAGTACATGGATAATTCCTTCCAGGTTCCTAACACAGGCCATTCATCCCACTGCACACCCAGAAGACTATCTGAGGAATGCTGAGCATTGTGGGCCAAGATCTGCAGAGCAGAAATACTTAGATTTCACATTCTGGCACGTTTGACCACAGGCTGCTTGTATCATGAGACGCCTATTGTTAGACTTGAAGGAGTAGATACATCTTGGCGCTAAAGTCTTTGACTGGAGGTTAAGTTGGATTTGTTGACTGCTCACAATGCCAATGCGGACTGACTTGTTTACGGACTAGATTTATGAGTGCACCTAGACCGAGTCATTGAATGGCTGCCAATAGCAGAAATTGCCTGGACACATTAGTCCTTTACTTTTCCAAACCATTATTAACTCCCAGATATTTAATCGGTCCTCAAGGCGTACGGTCCTCAAACTAATGCAGGTGGATGGGGACTGGTTAGTTGTCAATTGAGGCAGAAAAAGCGCAGAAAATCCTAGTTTTTACTCAACAAGCCAAAACGGCCAACACTTGTAAGAAGACGATTGCCTGGTTCACCTACCTTGTTTCCCCGAAAATGAGACCTACCCCGAAAATAAGCCCTGGCCTGATTTTTCAGGGAGGCTTGAAATATAAGCCTTCGCTGCATTTACCAAAAAAAAAAAAGGAATACATTAGCTAGCAGACTCGTTCCATGTCCTCCCAATGCTTGCCGGAGCCTCGCCATCGAGCACTGCTCAGACAATCAATGCAGCGCTGGATGAAGAAATCACAGCCGTTGCATTGTGGAGACGGGATTTATGAATTGGCTGAGCCGCCGCATTGATTGGCCAGTCCATAAATCTCACCTCCACAATGGGACGGCTGTGTTTGGTTCTTCGACCGTTGCTCAGCCAATCACAGCCATCGCATTGGTTCATTGAGCGCTGTATTGATTGGTTTTTGAGCGCTACTCAGCCAATCAGAGCTATTGCCCAACGAGGGCATTCTGGGCTTGGCGTATATACACCACACCCGGCCGTATGTATGGACGAGAAAAGGCTAATGTTAGCTGCGACTCGATTGCGTCAGCGTAAAAACGCATTGCCCGTGTGAAAGAGGCCTAAGGGAGAGTTGTGGTGCGTGGGAAGGATTTTCTACGGCACCTGCATGGGATTACACTGAAGAAGAGAAATCAGTATGCATGCCAATCAAGAACGGGGACGTGTCTGGCGTGGCGCGGAGGGGAAAATCGGACCCTCTTCAACTTATTTTAATACGGCGCGGGAAAATTTCAAAAATAAAATGTAAAGGTACTAAATGGATTACAGAACTAATTAGTGATAAAGAGGCCTCATTACCAGCGCTGTAAGGCTGCATTCCCACGAACGTATATCGGCTCGGTTTTCACGCCGAGCCGATATACGTCATCATGTGCAGGGGGGGGGGTGAGGATGGAAGAGCCAGGAGCAGGAACTGAGCTCCCGCCCCCTCTCTGCCTCCTCTCCACCCCTCTGCACTATTTGCAATGGGGAGAGGCGGAACGGGGGTGGGGCTAATTCGAAAAAAAAACCCCACAACTTAGCCCCGCCCCCGTCCCACCTCCTTTCATTGCAAATATTGCAGAGGGGCGGGGAGGAGGCAGAGAGGGGGTGGGAGCTCAGTTCCTGCTCTTGGCTCTTCCAGCCTCCCCCCCCCCCCCCCCGCAGATGAGGACAACTTATATCGGCTCGGCGTGAAAACCGAGCCGATATACGTTCATGGGAATGCAGCCTTAGAGGTTTATGATAGATTACATTGTAAAAACTTAATGACATTAAGTTTATGGTTCATTTATGAGAAGACAGGTTCCCTTTAGAGGCTTGTATTGCCCCACGTGGCGCAGTTTCTAGCCATAGTGTCCATCCATTAAGAAACTGTTAGAAGCAGGTCTGATAAGTTTACTGAACACATTTCCCTCTTTGTCCCATGGACACTCAGCTTATTGGTTCAAGTTGGCCAACAAATCCTTAAAGCCCCAGGTATTAGTGTATCTTGACGCCACTGGAAGGTAGGGGTTTGACAGGACTTTCATGAGGAACACCCTCTGTCACACCCCTAGCTCCCAATTGGTTGAAGAGCCGAAGGCCCTGCTACCGTGAATTTAGTCCTGAAGCGGCCGGCTCCACTGATGTGACTGCAGGAACCCTGGCATTGCCCTTGCCCGGCGCACTGCACTCCCTCCTGAAGCAGCGCCCCCCCCACCACTCATTACCACTCACCGCTCCAGCACATGCACCCCTGCTGTAGGCAAACAGGTCCACTCATTAAACAGGGTCCCCCCCGGTGCTCCGTCCGACCGACCGTTCCGCTTACTAGTTTCTAACTGGCGGCTCTCTGTGCAGCGCTCACCGCTCCCTGGCACTGCACCACTATGAAGTTCCGATTGCCGCCTCACTGTGCTCCGCTCACCACTGCGTCCCACTACTGCCCTCAGAAGTCCTGACTGTCGGCTCTCTCGGCAGCGCTCACTGCTGCGTCCCACAATACCGCTCACACGTGTATACCGCCGGCTCTCTCTGCGCAGCGCTCACCACTGCATCCCACAGCAACGCTGACAAGTCCTGCACGCCAGCTCTGTCCGCAGCACTCACTGCTCCATCCAACGCCTCTCCTCCTTCTTCCACGTCCGCAGCCACCGACTCCAGGACCTGTGAGACCACTGCCAGGAAGACAGCCGGAGAGCCAATCAGCAACAGGGGGCGGCAACCTCCTGTCAAACTTCATGTATCTTGGCTTCACCAGTATTTCTGGTGGTGTCAAGATACACTAATACCAAAGCCCCATTTGCACACAAAGATTATCGCTCAAAATTTAGTCAAACAAGCGATAATAATCGTTGCATGTAAACACGGCCATCATGCACTTTTAGGCTGAACAATGATTTTAAGGTGAATTTAAAATCCATCATTCAGCCGCAGAGAGATAACAGGGACCGCGTGCTGTTTTCTCAGCAGGTGCCGGGAGATTACATTGTATTCTGCCGACAGCCCCACCGAGAACAATGGAGCTGATTGCAGAGCTCAGACAACATGCTGTGATCTGCAAACAGCTCCTGGAGGACCTTTTACTCGCAAATTAAGATGATAAAGTGCTAATAGACGTTACTGTTAATCAACATTTATTGCAAAAAGGTCGCTCAAAACTTTTAATCGTTCGAAACATTGTCTTTGCATGTAAACGGGCCTTAAGTCTATGTTCAGGTTTTATTTGAGAGGTTAAGAGTTAACTGCGAAGCCATGTAAGTATGCTGCTAATTTGCCTCATGGTAAACTAGACATTATAGGGTTGCTGGTATGCATGTCTGACATTTATTAGGTCCTGTGACCCCCGGATAGTCATCTTTCTCCTCTTCAGCGGTATGACCAGGGCAGTATGTATTATCTATGTGTAATGTGATGTGACATTTCCGCATCCCCGAGGGGGGAGGCTCCTGCTGCAGAACAGTCATGCAGGATTGTAGTCTCAAGAATGTCACCTTTTGGCCTTATCAAACAGGTCTTCAAAGAGAATAGCAGCTTCTTCGGGGCTCTTCAGGGCAGGACTGGAGATGGTCTGAGGGCTTCCGCACTTGTAGGATAAGGAGCTCGGCAACCGAAATATAGAATTATAAACTGTCTCCCCCCGCCCAACGCATTGCGGGCTTGGTGTATATGCGCCAGGCAATTGTTTGATCGCTAGAATAGTACACTGCATTACTTATGCAGTGCATTCTACTAAGCCTATGACAGCAGCCTATTAGGCTCTGCCAGAGGCGGCATCTAACAGGTTGAGTTAAATGGCAGACATGGAGGCCTTCAACAGACCTCCAGCTGCCATGGAAACCCATTGGGACCTTGCAATTGCAATGCAGGCTTCTAATGGGTGACAGAAAGAGTCCCATCCGCTTGTCATCCGCTTACATGTTGCAGTTGCCGAGGTTTCTCCACTCCTGGCTGTTAGAGCAGGAGCCCGGCTGTCAGTAGTTAGCCAAGCCACCGCCTTAAAAAGATGTAAGTACAGGTTTGAAGCCCATTAGTGAGCTCACTAAAAAGTCGTATTGCGGTCATGAAGGGGTTAACCATTTTAGGACAAAGAAAGTACAATGTTTTGTGTCCAGTGCAGCAGATCAGATATTTCGGAGATCACAAGCTCCATACGAAGGCCTTTTCCTTCCTTCCTGATATTATTTATCATGTGCTCTTTTGCAGGCAGATATCAGTATTTCCGTACAGAATGATTCTGGCTAGAGGTTGTAAATATGGAGTTGTTGATGACTTTAGCGCACATGCGGCAGGAAACTCCACCACGAATCTGTGGTTAACCCGCAGAAAAATCCAGATGTGTAACATGCGGCTTTTGCGGCAAGTTTTGCCTCTTTTAGTGCCCAGCCTGTTTAAAAAGTTGGATATTGACTGATAGTGTAGCTAGCAGCCAATAGGTGGCGCTGTGGAGGATTGTTCCATCACTCATTTACATAGCTTTTTCCCAGGGAACATTGCATGGTCTGTTAGGCTCCCTACACCCTCATGGTGCTCTCCGTAAGGAGAAACAGTAGCTCCCTGGACTCTCCAGGGCGATATCCACTGTGAGAGGCTGTAACAGAAATTGGCGGCTGCAAAAATGTTATACTCTGCACGACGGATCAAATGACGAGCAGAAGAAACTTCTTTTTTTCAGAATTTGCAGTAAAATTTGCACAAAAAAACGGCAACAAATTCTGCAGTTTTTCTGAAATTCTACGCAGCCAACCTGTCCTGTGTGCATTTACTCTTACGAGACGCCACTTCCTATGGCAGCGATTGGCAGCACGGTTGTCAGCACTCTTGCCTTGCAGCGCTGGGGTCCTAGGTTCAAATCCGACCCAGAGCAACTCTGCATAGAGTTTTATGTTTTCTCCGTGCCTGAATGGATTTCCTCCCATACTCCAAAAACAGCAATAGGCGACTTTGGACTGAGAGCCCCATCTGTGTGCAGCGCTGCGGAATATGTGTGCACTATACTAGTGACTGCGGACCCTTGGCTAGTGTGTTTGAAGAAGAAGGTGCAGAGCCTGCTCTGAGTCACTTGGATACTAGAAAGACCTTGTCTGGGGTAAAACTTTTATTACGCAATTTTGCAAAACAATCCGTCTCTGTCGTACAGCCTCAATTTTTTTGGGTGCTGATGAGTTTGTTGGTGCTGAGAACTGGATATATTCAAATTTTGTCTAGCCAGCTGCCCAGATCTGAATCCCATTGAAGATCTGTGGGTGACCTGAAGAGGGCGCTACACACCAGATGCCCTCGCGATCTAACGCCTTTGGAGCGCTGTTGCAAGGAAGAGTGGGCAGAGATTGACAAGTCAAGATGTACCCTGCTGGTAGACGCCAACCCAAAAAGACTGAATGCTGACAAAAAAGGCAAAGGATACATCAACAAAGTATTAGTTTTAGGGTGTGCATATTTATGGAACTAGATTATTTTAGTTTTCTTTTTAAATTTTTTAACCTTAAAGGATTTCAGTTTGTTTTCCGCTGGAATTATACAGATAATGGGTCACATGGAGGTGGAAAGAAATCGGAATTGATTCATCTTTGTCAGATTTTTTTAATATGGCAAAAAACTGGCATCTTAACAGGGGTGTGTGGACTTTTCACAGCTCTGCTACATGCACCTCACACACAGCTTTGCTACATGCACCTCACACACACAGTTCTGCTACATGCACCTCACACACACATATACAGCTCTGCTACATGCACCTCACACACACATACAGCTCTGCTACATGCACCTCACACACACATACAGCTGCTACATGCACCTCACACACACATACAGCTCTCCGACATGCACCTCACACACACACAGCTCTGCTACATGCACCTCACACACAGCTCTTCTACGTGTACCTCACACACAGCTCTGCTACATGCATCTCACACACACACAGCTCTGCTACATGCCCCTCACACACACAGCTCTGCTACATGCACCTCACACACACAGCTCTGCTACATGCACCTCACATGCACATACAGCTCTGCTACATGCACCTCACATGCACATACAGCTCTGCTACATGCACCTCACACGCACATACAGCTCTGCTACATGCACCTCACACGCAGCTCTGCTACATGGACCTCACACGCAGCTCTGCTACATGCACCTCACATGCACATACAGCTCTGCTACATGCACCTCACACGCACACACAGCTCTGCTACATGCACCTCAAACACACAGCTCTGCTACATGCACCTCACACACACAGCTCTGCTACATGGACCTCTCACACACACACACACTCACAGCTCTGCTACATGCACCTCTCACACACACAGCTCTGCTACATGCACCTCACACACAGCTCTGCTACATGCACCTCACACACAGATACAGCTCTGCTACATGCACTTCACACACACAGCTCTGCTACATGCACCTCACACACACACAGCTCTGCTATGTGCACCTCACACACACACAGCTCTGCTACGTACACCTCACACACACAGCTCTGCTACATGCACCTCACACACACACAGCTCTGCTACGTGCACCACATACACACACACACACAGCTCTGCTACGTGCACCACACACACACAGCTCTGTTACGTGCACCACACGCACACACACAGCTCTGTTACGTGCACCACACGCGCACACACACAGCTTTGTTACGTGCACCACACACACACACACACACAGCTCTGCTACGTGCACCTCACACACAGATACAGCTCTGCTACGTGCACCTCACAGATACAGCTCTGCTACGTGCACCTTGACACACACACAGCTCTGCTACATGCACCTTGACACACACAGCTCTGCTACGTGCACCTCACACACACACACAGCTCTGCTACTTGCACCTCACACACACACAGCTCTGCTACGTTCACCACACACACAGCTCTGCTACATGCACCTCACACACACACAGCTGTGCTACATGCACCTTGACACACACACAGCTCTGCTACATGCACCTTGACACACACACAGCTCTGCTACATGCACCTTGACACACACAGCTCTGCTACATGCACCTCACACACACACAGCTTTGCTACATACAGCTCTGCTACATGCACCTCACACACAGCTCTGCTACATGCACCTCACACACACACAGCTCTGCTGCATGCACCTCACACACACTCTATATTGCAGCAACAGTTGGTTTTATTCAAACAGGTAAATGATTCTTCGTCAGATCCGGGGCACAAGTCTTATTACAGAAGGTAATGTAATTGCGGAGGGCTAAGCGGTTACCATGGCAATCGGACACCAGATAATTAACAATAGTGCAGAAATACTGCAATGTATTATCAAAGCATCGCAGGTTCAAGTCTCTTACAGGGACATTAAAAATGTAAAAAAAAGATCCCCAAAAAGCAAACTCTTTTTGCGCGCTCTCTTCTCTCTATTTAGAAAAAAAAAAACATTTGGTATCGTCGCATCTGTAATGATCTGTATAATAAATTGAATACACTTTTTACCCTACACAGCAAATGCTGTGAAAAAAAATATAAAGCTCAGAGCAAAATGCCTTTTTATTGTTCACTTTGCCTCCCATAAAAACACAACAAAAGTGATCAAAAAGGCCATATGTACCCCAAAATTGCATCAATAAAAACTACAGCTCACCGTGCAAAAAACAAGCCCCCTCAGAGCTCCATCCATGGAAAAGTAAAAAAGGTATGGGACTTTGAACGCAGTGCTGCAAAAAAAAGTTTTTTTTCTGCAAAAGTGGAAAAACCTTAAAAAATATATAATTTTATTGTTGTCGTAAGTTTGTGAACCTATAGAAAAAAAATTGTCATGTCATTCATGCTGCATGATTACCTCAATAACTAACAAATAAAAACTATGGACCACCAAGCAAAAAAAAAAACAAGACTCCCCCTACCGCCATGTTGGCGGAAAAACCAAAAAGTTATAGCTTTTGAAAAGTGGAGCTAAAAATCCCCAAACAATTGTCACATCCTTTGGTCCAAAATAGGTCGTGTCACTAAAGGGTTAATATTGAGCTGCACATATTTTATTTTTATGTGTTTTGGACTGGGTTCGTTAATTTTGTCCCAGCAGTCCGGACCCCCCGAGGGTTGACGGTGGCTCCCATACTGAGTCTTACAGAGAAGTATTACTGAGCGGTGATCCCTACGCTTTACGATAACTTTATACTTGTGTGTTTAGACGCTTCTTCGCTGTTAACACCCAGGAGTCAAAAGAAAAACATAAACTGTCCTAATGTTTCATGCCGGGAATATTTGTGAGCGGCTGGTATTTCCATTGGAGATAATGTAATGTGGGGCTATAACTGCCCGCTTATCTCCGCTGTGAATTGAGTTTTCCGCTTTTCTATTTGTTCAGTGTTCTTGGGTTATACAACTTGTTTATGTTGTTTGATAAAAGGCTTCTTGTAGTGATGGGCAGCGTCTGCAGATCACATCTGTTTGTCAGAGCTGTCCTCTAGAAACCCCTAAAAAACATTCCTCCTTAATTACAACCAGAAGGGCTGCTATGGATCCCGCCTGAAGCTGATCACGAGGCATCAAAGTCTGAAGAACATCAGAGATATCACTTGTCTGCAGATCTAGATACTTGTGTTATATCTGCTGATATCCTGGCCCACAAAAACTGCCACATCAGTCAGATGGCAGATGGAAAAATGTTCAGTTTGCCAGTCGGGTATAGTGTCTCAATGCAGCAGAGAAGACCCCTCTACTTTCACTTATCTCCTAATATACGGGTTATGGCTGACCCCTGGCATCTTTCCCTCCTCATTCAAGCATGCCATCATATCCCCACTGCTAAAGAAACCGACTCTTAACTCGACTGATGCTGCCAACTACCGACCCATCTCAAGCCTCCCCTTCATCTCAAAACTAGTAGAACGCCTGGTTTACTCCCGCCTTATAAGCTGTCTCTCAGAAAACGCTCTTCTTGACCCCTTCTAGTCCGGCTTCCACTCCCTACATTCGACAGAAACCGCCCTGACTAAAGTGTCAAACGACCTCCTGATGGCCAAGTCGAGGGCCGACTACTCCTTACTGAACCTCCTCGACCTCTCTGCAGCTTTTGACTACAAACTCCTCCTCAGTCAGCTGCACCTCCAGAACATCGCCCTTTTCTCACCGTGGACACGCTAAAAACGCTCACTGTTGCCCTCATCCACTCTCGGCTTGATAATTGCAACTCGCTGCTGATCGGCCTCCCTGGCGCCAGACTCTCCCCCCTCCAATCAACCCTGAATGTGGCAGCCAGGCTCATCTTCCTGTCCAGCCGCTACTCGGACGCCTCTGCCCTGTGCCAGTCGCTGCACTGGCTGCCCGTCAAATACAGAATTCAATTTAAACTCCCTACCCTCGTCCATAAAGCCCTCCACAGCACCGCGCCGCCCTACATTGCTTTCCTCATCTCAATTCACCACCCAGTTCGCTTCCTCTGCTCCGCTAATGAAATCAGATTAAGCGCCCCTTTAACCTGAACCTCTCATTTTCACCTCCAAAACTTCTCCAGAGGAACACCTGTCGTCTGGAACGTGCTACCCAAAACTATCCGGGCAATCCCCGACACACAAAACTTCAGGTGTGCCGGCACAATTTCAAGGGGTTTAGTTCCAGCACCATGGCACTCCACTTATTCCCAGAGAGATATGTGTCTGTAAAGGAGACTCAAGTGAAAGGGAGGTAACTGAAGGTGTAAGAGGGGTGGCTGTTGTACTGCTGTTGTAGTGCCGTCATTGTTCCAATATTGTCATTTTCAGGTATGCATAACATACAAGTTGTAGTTATTAGCTAGTTGTAGTCAGGATTGAGAATCGGTACCGTTAAAAGGTTTTTGGTCTCTAAATTTCATATTACTGTTTTGTTTCACTTCAAAGTAATATTCCCTATTTTTGTAACTCCGTCGTCTTCATCGTATCCTCACCTACTACCACCCAAGATACTTCCATGGGCTGATAGGACTTGGGGTCTTAGACACTGGATTTGCACCCCAAGTTCCAAGGCCTGTCATCTACTTCAACCCTTTTGGAAGAATGAAGCCATCCCAGTGATCAACCAGAATCAGTTCACCATAAAACCATGGACACCTTGAAGGTGCTATCTCCAGCTGAAGTGGTTATCTAGATGGGACAACGCCTTTGTTCTTGAAGGTGCTGAACATATTAGAGATAGGACAGGGACTTTTGGACTTTGTGAGCAAATCGGACGCTAGGGTTGTGACAGGGGCGTTCCTGCTGTCAAACCCCTAGTTTCCGGTGGCTTCAAGATACAATAATACCCTTTTGTGGATTTCTCCTCCGTTGTCTCATTGAGAGTCCTCCAGAGAACAGAGTACTGGAGTAAAATACTGATCTCATTCCTGTTACATCTGTTTGCAGGTTACAAACTGACTTATTACAAGGAGAAACGAATCTCAAGAGGGGGAACCGAAATCAGTACAGAAATACATACATGAAGCTTAGCGGTCATATATATGTGCTAGATAAAGAAGACAGACAATTCCCTTAAAGGGGTTGTGCCAAGTTATAAAGTTAGCCACAGGATAGGGGATAATTTTATGATCATAGGGGTCTGACTGCTGGAACCCCCACTGATTCTGTGAACAAGGGTCCTGTTGGTCCCTTAGTGAATGAAGCCTAGGCCGCGCAGGTTTGCCACCGCTCCATTCACTTCAATGACAGCGCCAGAGATTACCAAATTCAAGCGCTTTGACAATCTCCGTCACTGTCATTGAAGTGAATGAAGTGGCAGCACGCCTACACGACCCCCACCTCATTCACTTGGGGATTGGTGGGGGTACCAACAGTCAGACCCCCACCAATCATAAAATTATCCCCTATCTTGTGGACAGGGCATGACTTTATAACTTGGCACAACGTCCTTAAGACCTTATTCAGACAAGCAACATGTTGGTCTAAGTGTAATCAGTATGTCCTCCTTAGGCTATGTTGACATTTGCATCGGGGGTTCTGTTTTCCTTCTCTGTTATGGGAGGAAGAAAGGGGAATGCCGTGGCCGAATGGATTCGTCTTATGACAGCACCCAATGGCACATAACGGACTCCATTCACTATAATGGGGTCCATTCAGTTTCCGTTTTATACCTAATCCGATTAGCAGATCAACTTCGACTTACAGAAAAAGATTGGTGGTTGGCCAATACTTTCGTCAACATAGTGTATGCAGTGCATGTATTCATTCATCCACATCCGTCTCTTATTAAGCAGTGATTATTAATTATCTGTACTGCAAGCAATGAAGCCAGTCTTCTAGGAAGCTAATTAAGCCGTCGTCATGTTATTGAATTGTGGGCAGACAGCCAGGTATTTGTATACTGACCTCCTCCATGTCACACGGATGTGTCACAGGGTCATTAACAAAACCCATCCAATTAAGGAAGGAAACACTCAGACAATGACGCCGGCTCCAATAACGATAGGAATGACAATTGGTTTATATATTACACACAGTACTTGGCTACATGGGGATATTAGTCGAAGAGAATTGGTCATGTGAGTTTAATATGTCATATTAATGGGCGTTCCCCGGTGAGAATTTACTGAACTCCTCACGTTGTCCTTTCTGTAACTCGGGCACGCTGAGACTTGGCCAGGAATTCGGCTTGTAGTAGAGGGATCTCCTAACCATCCAACAAGTCAATGAGTAGTGACACTGCAAGGTGGGTTCAGACTGAGTTTTAATGACTCTAGTACATGAAATGAGGTTGCTGATCATGACTTTTGGATATAGTGTGTAGTATTTTGTAGGTTTCTCAGTGATGGCTTTTCTGGGATGGGTTTTGTAGGTTGCTGATGGTGGCCTTTGAGGTACCTTCTTATTGAGCTGGCAGATGATGGCTTTTGTGGCGTTGTGTTTTGCAGGTCTCTGATGATGGCTTTTGTGGTGCACTATTTTTGAGGTTGCTGATGATCGCTTCTGTACCACCATATTTTTGAGGTTGCTGATGATCGCTTCCGTACCACCATATTTTGGAAGTTGCCAGTGATGGATTTTGCTGTACTCTATATGTGAGGTTACTGGTTATGGTTTTAGTAGTGCTGCATTTTGGTGGTCAATGATGATGGCTTTCGTGGTGCAGTATTTTTGAGATTACCCACTGATGGCTTTTGTAGGACAGTATTTTGGAGGTTCTCATGATGACTTTGGTGGGCCACTATTTTGCAGGTTGCTCAATGATGATTAGAGATGAGCGAGCATGCTCGTTTAAGGTTGATGCTCGATCGAGCATCGGTCTTGTCAAGTAACTGATTACTCGACCGAGTACCATGCGGTGGGGGGGGGGGGGGTGAGCCGGGGGTGAGTGAGAGAGATCTCTCTCTCTCGCCCCCCGCGGCCCCCCACATGGATGGTGCTCGGTTGAGTAATCAGTTACTTGACAAGGCCGATGCTCGATCGAGCATCAACCTTAAACGAGCGTGCTCGCTCATCACTAATGATGATGCTTTTGTAGCAGACTATTTTGTAACACAATATAACATTTTTCTGTCCAATTTGTAATTTTTGGTACATATTTTCTGTAATGGAGTTAAATTCCACGAAGCAGGATTTCATTTTGCTCAGATCTCGCATTTTGTGATGACTAAATACATTTTGTAATATCTACAATGCAATGTTTAACAACAGGACTGAATAGTTAATTATGGGAATTGGTCGCCTCATTCTCGTGTTAGTGATACAATATTATGCAGTTTTCTAAAAAAATTATCAAAATGTGATGTCATTTGGAATGAAACTGTTGTCATAATTTTTATAAGTATCGATATGTTTGCTATTAACAGGTTGGTCCTTCATTACCTTGAGTGCTGAAGGAATACATTGAAAAATACTCATTGCGAACCGTGGGAAATTAGCATTTTAATATCAGCCTTCTGACTGTGTAAATGAAAGTAGGAATCTAGATATATGAATCACTGAGCCTGGAGTTGGGATTGTATTCATGGTGAATAATCTCTCTGGGGGCACGGTCCTCGGGGGCGTATCCTACATAGTCCAGTCAGTCCACCGAGGATCTTGCTAGACTTTTCTTATTAATGCTGTTTAATTCATTGTAAGATTAATCATGTAAGACTAATAGTGACAGCAATGCAGTTACCGTATATACCGTGTTTCCCCCAAAATAAGAGACTGTTTTATATTATTTTTATCCTAAAAAGGGCACAGTGTCTTATTTTTTTGGGGGGGGCCTTATACTCACCTGGTCCACGGCGTCCCGATGCCTCCAGATGGTCTTCGGCGGCGGCAAAGCTGTAAAAGTTGTCCTCCTCGTCTCATAGCTAAGCTTCTGCTGGTGACGGGGCTTTGAATATCCCGCCTCCAGCAAAGCAAGCGCTGTGATTGGCTAATCGAGCGCCAGCAGCCAATCACAGCTGGCACTTGATGAGCCAATCACAGCCATTCAGTGATGTTATTCACTACAACCTGCGCCCGTTATCTTCATCATTTCCGGTACTCGGCCTTTCATGGTATACCGACCTCTCATGCCCCATTGGGGTCACGCCCTTACACTAGGACGCAAAATGTCGTAGACGTAACACTACTCCTCGTGGTCTCATAAACTGTAATTCAGTCCCCCCTCTTTATACATATTTTGCTGTAGATCAACATTTCTAATGCATCATTAACATAACCAGAGTTGCTATATTCTCTATGCATTACACTTCCAACTATAAAGGGTTAAACATTACTCATAGAAAACAATTTACTCCCCACATTATGATAACTCAGGAATAACTCATCAGGCCTGCTAACTCACTAGTGTCCCATTATGGTGTGCACACCGGTATTTATCGATGCTGAGCCTCACTCACATGCCCTTGCAAAGCGTGGGCCATCCCTCACTGGACCAAAAATTCCAGAAGAACATCCTTCTGTTGGGTTCACAGTACTGTTCATTGTTTCCTTCTGCACCTGGTCATCAGTACCCTTTCATCTTGTGCTTTCGGCTCCCTGGTCATCAGGGCCCTTGCACTGTCTCTTCAGCCCCAGGTCATTAGGCCCTCTCACGGTCTGTGTGTGCCACTAGTCATTGGGCTCACTGGTAGTCTCTCCTCTTTTAGTCTGCTCCCCAGTATAGAGACAATGTAGTGCCTGCAACCAGCTGCCTCCACCACTTCGCTAGTCTCTCTTGCAGGCCTCTGATCTGAGCTTTATCACACTAGAAACTGCTGTTGCTCCACACATTGCACGAGGCTTTCTGACTCAGTCCCAAGATGGCCCTTCCTATAGTGGATACAACCAATCAGAGACCTGCTCTGGAAGTTTCTACTATATCTCAATTGGGTTCGATTAGCAGCCAGTTCTTTAGTGAAATTTGGGCTCCCACTTGTGGCCAACTTTAATACTGCATACTGTAACCATTCTATAACATGTCTTGGATGCCACAGAGTGGCTGAGAGTGGCAGTTGGCTGGACTTTGCTCCAGGACTCAGTACATGGCAGCAGAACTGCTGTAATCTGTAAGAGGGGAACAGGGTACTGCTTACCCCTCTTACAATTTTTGCAAACCTTTGGACTTCATGTATTTTTAAGGCCCATAATATAAAACCCTAATTTTTCTATAAGCTACTATTTTTGGGTTTCAGATGTTGATTGTTTTCCCTGATGTGTGAATCCTGCGTTCCGAGGATGATGATGTGAAGTGTGCTGGTTGTATTGTACAAGTGATGATGGAACACTTTCCGTCTGGCCCATTGTCCTGTAACGTGGTCACCTGCATGAAATGCTATATTACATGTAGTATTTAGTTAACTCTGGGTCAGCGTAACCCAACAGCGTGCAATAAATCAGTTCTCTGGGATTTCTGCTGCAAATTGAATACGAAGTCGATGTATTATTATAGGTCCGGCCGTAGGAGAACTAATCGTTAGAAATTTGCTGAATTGAGGTGACCTAGGCACAAACTGAGGCAGACTGTGGATATGAGGGTCCCATCGGGTTATTGAATTGTTTGTATCCTTGCAAATATCAGATTTGGGGTATTTTGCTTCTTTATGTTGATTTTTGTCAATCTGGTATCTTCAGCCTCCTGCTTCTCCTTCCTCTTAGGCTGGCTGTCCACGGGGGCGAGGTGTCATAGCGAGATCCGTGGCGATACATCACATGCGGAGCTTGCATAACACGCTTTCCATAGAGTAACGGTGGAAAACGCAGCCTACTGCACACGAGCAGAGAATCATAGTGATTTTTTTCCGCTCGCGTGATTAAAATCGCGGCATGCTGCGATTTGCCGCGATTCTCTGCAGTTAGCCTATCATTAATATAGGCTCATCGCGGAGACCTTTTAGTGCCCCCCCTCCTCCCCTGTGGTGGAATATCGCTAGCAATATTCCGCCGAGGCCGTGGACAGGCGGCCTTATTTCACTGAAATACTCCAAGAAACTGCAGCTGCATCCCCCTCCTCTCCCTCCACTATGGCTTTTATTTACAGTTTTACGCTAGATGGATTTTTGGGGGATTGAAGGGGTTTCTGAACATTTACATGGAACCTTCAGGCAGGGAGAAGGGAAATTGAGTCAGGAGGGGTAGTGTCTCTCCTGTGTAAGCTCTTTTGGGAAATATGCAAATAAGGAAGATGGAACAATACCTCTGCAGCACCACCTATTGGATTAAAGCATTGGTCATTGATTTGCCGGAATGCTGCCATCCAATTGGTGGCACTGCAGAGGTATTGTTCCATGTTCCTTATTTGCAAGGGAAATTGAGTAACATGAAACTATGGCAAAGCTAGCTATCCACTGAACAGCCAGTTGGCTATCTCTCCCTACACCCCCATACACATGCATGCTTGGCTCAGCTGAGTGTGTACTAGAGGTGTCTGGCAATTGTTATATCCTGAGATCAAAGGGATTGGGGAGTTGGAATCCAACTGCTTGATCCTTAGCTCCCCCAACATCTGCGTTCCTGGGAGAGTCGGGAGTCTCACATCAGGATCATACACATCAGATGATCAGCTCTGCTGAAATTGGCAAGTTTAGACAATATATCTAATATATATGTCCACCCTTTTCCCTAACAAGATGCACTCTTTATTTTTATTTTTTTTAATCCCACCACTAGAAGAAGTTGTCCTTCTGCTGTAAACCCATCCTGCAATTCCATCTCAGGCAGATCTCTAAATGATGAGAGATTTTGTGATTAGATGGATGGTCTTGTCACCTGAGACCCTAAAAGTGGCTCCCCCCTTGGCCTAAAGGAGGCTCTCGGAGGCTCCTTGTGTGCAGTGACCTCTTCTTCTGCTTGTGTAGGGCTTGTTGACCACTAGACGCCTCTACGATGCAGAGAAGAGATTTCACCCCGTTACCAGAGTCTGAGAGGGGCGCATTATGAACTTTCTCCCACCGTCCATTCTGACTAGACTATTAGGCGGTGTTGGGACCAGTGGATGTGTGAGGGCACACAAGGTGACCGGGCTCAAGACTTCCCTGACAGACCACCAGTAGAGAGGAGCATCTGACCAGACTGTTAGGAGGTGTTGGGACCAGTGGATGTTTGAGGGCACACAAGGTGACTGGGCTTAGGACCACCTACAGACCACCTGTAGAGAGGAGCGTCTGACCAGACTGTTAGGAGGTGTTGGGACCAGTGGATGTGTGAGGACACACAAGGTGACCGGGCTCAGGATGCCCCTGACAGACCACTAGTAGAGAGGAGCGTATGACCAGACTGTTAGGAGGTGCTGGGACCAGTGGATGTGTGAGGGCACCTAAGGTGACCAGGCTCAGGATGCCCCCTACAGACCACCAGTAGAGAGGAACATCTGACCAGACTGTTAGGAGGTGCTGGGACCAGTGGATGTGTGAGGGCACATAAGGTGACTGGGCTCAGGATGCCCCCTACAAACCACCAGTAGAGAGGAACATCTGACCAGACTGTTAGGAGGTGTTGGGACCAGTAGATGTGTGAGGACACACAAGGTGACCGGGCTCAGGATGCCCCTGACAGACCACTTGTAGAGAGGAGCGTATGACCAGACTCTTAGGAGGTGCTGGGACCAGTGGATGTGTGAGGGCACATAAGGTGACCGGGCTCAGGATGCCCTCTACAGACCACCAGTAGAGAGGAACATCTGACCAGACTGTTAGGAGGTGCTGGCACCAGTGGATGTGTGAGGGCACATAAGGTGACCGGGCTCAGGATGCCCCCTACAAACCACCAGTAGAGAGGAACATCTGACCAGACTGTTAGGAGGTGCTGGCACCAGTGGATGTGTGAGGGCACATAAGGTGACCGGGCTCAGGATGCCCCTTACAGACCACCTGTAGAAAGGAGCGTCTGACCAGACTGTTAGGAGGTGTTGGGACCAGTAGATGTGTGAGGACACACAAGGTGACCGGGCTCAGGATGCCCCTGACAGACCACTAGTAGAGAGGAGCGTATGACCAGACTCTTAGGAGGTGCTGGGACTAGTGGATGTGTGAGGGCACATAAGGTGACCGGGCTCAGGATGCCCCCTACAGACCACCAGTAGAGAGGAACATCTGACCAGACTGTTAGGAGGTGCTGGGACCAGTGGATGTGTGAGGGCACATAAGGTGACCGGGCTCAGGATGCCCCCTACAGACCACCAGTAGAGAGGAGCGTCTGACCAAACTGTTAGGGGGTGTTGGCTTCCACACCTTTCTGATGCACACTGGTAATATCTTGGACTACTGAAGCATTACACCCGATCTCTGATGGACCAACACTGCTCATGTGAGACTGTAATTGGTGTGAAGTGCTTCAGACTACTGATATGCAGCGTGCATCGGTCATAACCGGAGACGTGCCGCCGTCTTGGAAGAATGAAGAGGGTCCGGGAAATGGAGGATCCAGGGCAGTATGGCACAAAGGATGGGTGGCAGATATTACTTCCTTCCTCTTTAGTAGGGGCACAGATTTTGTTCCTAAGATTGAAGTGTTGCTTTAACAGTACTTATTAAAGTGACTCTCCAGTTTCTGGACAAAACCCTGTCCTGGGCCGGAATATATTACCTGCACTCATTCCTCTCTGACACCCCTCCGATCCGCCAGTTCTAGCTTCTATTTCTGGTTGTCCAAGATGACCAACGCAATCTTCAGACTACCTAATCCCCACCAATGTAATATGAGACTACTGATGCACTTTTCCTGCTCTCCGATTAGCCAGAGCTGCTCAAGTGATCAGCACTGGCCAATCAGAAAGCAGTGTACATTAGCTAGCAAGAAAATTGCAGCCATCTTGGACAGCCATAAAAAGGGCCAGAAACTGGCAGATTTGACGGGCGGTGGAGAAAAACAACTACAGGTAATATATCCTCTCCCACTCCGGTTCGAGGACGACATCTGTCCCGAACCCAGAGGGCCACTTTAATCATCTAATTTTGGAGAGGATTCTGGTTACCCGGTGGTCACTCCCTTGTAGGGGGGAAACAATGTTTCACTTGATTTAGGGTCCTTTTACCCGGGCTCCATGCTTTTACACAGGAGCGAGGATCACTCAGTGATGGAAGGGGAGCAGGTTGGAGATCCTGCCAATCTCCCGCCTCCATTCACAGTAAACAGGCAGTCGTTTATAGATGAAGGACTGCCTGTTCACACGGGCCGATCGTCAATGGATTTTTATGCCCCTAGAATCTGAATTACGAATTAATTACCTTCACTGTTGAGTCGCTGCCGCCATTTATATTGAACGATAATTATTGTTTAGGTTCCCGGCCTTTATTTTAATCCCATTTGCACTGAAACTCGAATTTTGAGATGCTCACCTCTCCCGTGACGTAATATTGGCGAGCTTTCTGCGTGATCCAACGATGCGGTTGCAGTCCTCTGTAAGGACATCAGGATGAGTCAAGCACTACTTTTCTTCATCCTTAAGCCTCCGCAGTGATCTTAGTTGCCTCTTTCCCAGGTTGCCCGGCTGCAGACCCTCCGGGCCTCTGATGACTCCACCATTCCTTTCCACATTAACGGCTTCTAAGCCCGGCTGTTCTCTCCTTACTCCGCTGAGCGCCTCCTTATAAGCTCCTCCGTTACTTCTTATTATTCCATTCAGCCGCAGGTCCGGCCTGCAGAGATATATCTTACCAGCGCTATTATTACACAGCCGGCAGCGTTACCGCCTCACACCTTGGAACAGAAATATCCTCGTTACGTGCTCGGAAAGAAGGCTGCTTAAAGATAGCAGCGCCAATGAATTATTGATCAAGGACCGGCAGAGGATGTGTGTAGTCCGTAGGGAGGTACAGTCATCAGCCTAGAAATGAGATGTAGTTTTCCAAACACCGAACGGCGCCACTGTTGTCCACAGGCTGCACCTGGTATTGCATTATCAAAGGGGTTATCCCACCTAAACGCTCCTATAATTATTTTATTTGGCGTTGTTTTGGGTTTTTAGGTTGCATATAAATACTATACAAATTTATATTTTATATATATATATATGTGACGACCTCTGGGAATGTGAGTGGCGTCTACGATGTGTGACGCGTTCTGTGTGTAAGAACAATGCTCCTATGGGGGATGTGATGGCGGACCTACGGATGGGTATGATATATGTAACGGTAGACGAGAGGTTGCAAAAGTCGCTGATAATGATGTGAAGAGTCGTGTGCCTTGCTCCTGCCAGGAGGAACTAAAGGAGGTGCATATGACGCCGTGCGATAAAATAGTACAATACAATTCTACATACAATGGCGCAAATATGGCTGTACTTGTGCCCCTAAGTCCCGTTATTCTCCAGACGTCTCCGGCCCACGGTGCGCACTATGGTGAAGCTCGTTAGATCCGTCGCGCTCCTCTCCTCCCACGCAGTCGGCTTCTTCCAGGCGATAAAGCGTTAGGACTATTAGTATTCAGCAAATCTCCCGCGCCGACAGAGACTCGAATTACACTTAATTCTTTTATTTTTCCTGAGAAATCTGCGCTCTCGCAGGAGATTACGTGTTTGTGAAGCGTCTGCCGGAGTCAGAGGGGATCTGAAGACAAGCAGCCCCCCGCAGCGTGCGGATATACCGGGGTGACGGCGGAGGTGTGGGGGCGAGCGCGAGAACTTTCTTTGTGTTTCTGATTAAAAGTTTCTCTGCAATGACAGGACTCCTCCGACTCCAATGTTACTGCATTAACCCATTCTAGTCCATGTAATAATTGACCCCGTGAGCTCCGCAGGTAAATACGCTGAACAGTGAGTCACTGGGCTGCAGCCATAATAATGTGCATCAACCGCAGGTCTGACAGTGCAAACAGCACATACTACCGTAGACCCCCATAAATATGGTGTCACTTGAGTGTGTACACTTGGGGGACAGGATAATGACACACTGATACTTGGGGGACAGGATAATGACACGCAGATACTTGGGGTGCAGGATAATGACACACTGATACTTGGGGGGACAGGATAATGACACGCTGATACTTGGGGGACAGGATAATGACAGACTGATACTTGGGGTACAGGATAATGACACGCTGATACTTGGGGGACAGGATAATGACAGACTGATACTTGGGGTACAGGATAATGACACGCTGATACTTGGGGGACAGGATAATGACACGCTGATACTTGGGGGACAGGATAATGACACGCTGATACTTGGGGGACAGGATAATGACACACTGACACTTGGGGGACAGGATAATAACACGCTGATACTTGGGGGACAGGATAATGACACACTGATACTTGGGGGACAGGATAATGACACGCTGATACTTGGGGGACAGGATAATGACACGCAGATACTTGGGGGACAGGATAATGACAGACTGATACTTGGGGTACAGGATAATGACACGCTGATACTTGGGGGACAGGATAATGACACACTGACACTTGGGGGACAGGATAATAACACGCTGATACTTGGGGGACAGGATAATGACACACTGATACTTGGGGGACAGGATAATGACACGCTGATACTTGGGGGACAGGATAATGACACGCAGATACTTGGGGGACAGGATAATGACACACTGATACTTGGGGGACAGGATAATGACACGCAGATACTTGGGGGACAGGATAATGACACGCTGATACTTGGGGTACAGGATAATGACACACTGATACTTGGGGGACAGGATAATGACATGCTGATACTTGGGGGACAGGATAATGACACGCTGACACTTGTGGGACAGGATAATGACACGCTGACACTTGGGGGACAGGATAATGACATGCTGATACTTGGGGGACAGGATAATGACACGCTGACACTTGTGGGACAGGATAATGACACACTGATACTTGGGGGACAGGATAATGACACACTGATACTTGGGGGACAGGATAATGACACGCTGATACTTGGGGGACAGGATAATGACACGCTGATACTTGGGGGACAGGATAATGACACGCTGATACTTGGGGGGACGGGATAATGACACACTGATACTTGGGGGACAGGATAATGACACGCTGACACTTGGGGGACAGGATAATGACACGCTGATACTTGGGGGACAGGATAATGACACGCTGATACTTGGGGCACAGGATAATGACACACTGATACTTGGGGGGACGGGATAATGACACGCTGATACTTGGGGTACAGGATAATGACACGCTGATACTTGGGGGACAGGATAATGACACGCTGATACTTGGGGTACAGGATAATGACACGCTGATACTTGGGGGACAGGATAATGACACACTGACACTTGGGGGACAGGATAATGACACACTGATACTTGGGGGGACAGGATAATGACACGCTGATACTTGGGGTACAGGATAATGACACGCTGATACTTGGGGTACAGGATAATGACACACTGATACTTGGGGTACAGGATAATGACACGGTGATACTTGGGGGACAGGATAATGACACGCTGATACTTGGGGGACAGGATAATGACACGCTGATACTTGGGGTACAGGATAATGACACGCTGACACTTGGGGGACAGGATAATGACACACTGATACTTGGGGGATAGGATAATGATACACTGATACTTGGGGGACAGGATAATGACACATTGATACTTGGGGGACAGGATAATGACACGCTGATACTTGGGGGACAGGATAATGACACGCTGATACTTGGGGGACAGGATAATGACACACTGATACTTGGGGGACAGGATAATGACACGCTGATACTTGGGGGACAGGATAATGACACGCTGATACTTGGGGTACAGGATAATGACACGCTGATACTTGGGGGACAGGATAATGACACGCTGATACTTGGGGTACAGGATAATGACACGCTGATACTTGGGGGACAGGATAATGACACGCTGATACTTGGGGGACGGGATAATGACACGCTGATACTTGGGGGACAGGATAATGACACACTGATACTTGGGGGACAGGATAATGACACGGTGATACTTGGGGTACAGGATAATGACACACTGATACTTGGGGGACAGGATAATGACACGCTGATACTTGGGGGACAGGATAATGACACGCTGATACTTGGGGGACAGGATAATGACACACTGATACTTGGGGGACAGGATAATGACACACTGATACTTGGGGGACAGGATAATGACACGCTGATACTTGGGGGACAGGATAATGACACACTGATACTTGGGGGACAGGATAATGACACGGTGATACTTGGGGGACAGGATAATGACACGCTGATACTTGGGGGACAGGATAGTGACACACTGATACTTGGGGGACAGGATAGTGACACACTGATACTTGGGGGACAGGATAATGACACACTGATACTTGGGGTGCAGGATAATGACACACTGATACTTGGGGTACAGGATAATGACACGCTGATACTTGGGGGACAGGATAATGACACGCTGATACTTGGGGTGCAGGATAATGACACACTGATACTTGGGGTACAGGATAATGACACACTGATACTTGGGGTACAGGATAATGACACGCTGATACTGGGGAGACAGGATAAGGACACGCTGATACTTGGGGGACAGGATAATGACACGCTGATACTTGGGGGGCAGGATAATGACACGCTGATACTTGGGAGACAGGATAATGACACGCTGATACTTGGGGGACAGGATTATGACACGCTGATACTTGGGGGACAGGATAATGACACACTGATACTTGGGGGACAGGATAATGACACACTGATACTTGGGGGACAGGATAATGACACGCTGATACTTGGGGTACAGGATAATGACACACTGATACTTGGGGAACAGGATAATGACACACTGACACTTGGGGGACAGGATAATGACACGCTGATACTTGGGGGACAGGATAATGACACGCTGATACTTGGGGGACAGGATAATGACACGCTGATACTTGGGGGGACGGGATAATGACACACTGATACTTGGGGGACAGGATAATGACACGCTGACACTTGGGGGACAGGATAATGCTACACTGATACTTGGGGGACAGGATAATGCTACACTGATACTTGGGGTACAGGATAATGACACACTGATACTTGGGGGGACGGGATAATGACACGCTGATACTTGGGGTACAGGATAATGACACGCTGATACTTGGGGGACAGGATAATGACACGCTGATACTTGGGGTACAGGATAATGACACGCTGATACTTGGGGGACAGGATAATGACACACTGACACTTGGGGGACAGGATAATGACACACTGATACTTGGGGGGACAGGATAATGACACGCTGATACTTGGGGTACAGGATAATGACACGCTGATACTTGGGGTACAGGATAATGACACACTGATACTTGGGGTACAGGATAATGACACGGTGATACTTGGGGGACAGGATAATGACACGCTGATACTTGGGGGACAGGATAATGACACGCTGATACTTGGGGTACAGGATAATGACACGCTGACACTTGGGGGACAGGATAATGACACACTGATACTTGGGGGATAGGATAATGATACACTGATACTTGGGGGACAGGATAATGACACATTGATACTTGGGGGACAGGATAATGACACGCTGATACTTGGGGGACAGGATAATGACACGCTGATACTTGGGGGACAGGATAATGACACACTGATACTTGGGGGACAGGATAATGACACGCTGATACTTGGGGGACAGGATAATGACACGCTGATACTTGGGGGACAGGATAATGACACGCTGATACTTGGGGGACGGGATAATGACACGCTGATACTTGGGGGACAGGATAATGACACACTGATACTTGGGGGACAGGATAATGACACGGTGATACTTGGGGTACAGGATAATGACACACTGATACTTGGGGGACAGGATAATGACACGCTGATACTTGGGGGACAGGATAATGACACGCTGATACTTGGGGGACAGGATAATGACACACTGATACTTGGGGGACAGGATAATGACACACTGATACTTGGGGGACAGGATAATGACACGCTGATACTTGGGGGACAGGATAATGACACACTGATACTTGGGGGACAGGATAATGACACGGTGATACTTGGGGGACAGGATAATGACACGCTGATACTTGGGGGACAGGATAGTGACACACTGATACTTGGGGGACAGGATAGTGACACACTGATACTTGGGGGACAGGATAATGACACACTGATACTTGGGGTGCAGGATAATGACACACTGATACTTGGGGTACAGGATAATGACACGCTGATACTTGGGGGACAGGATAATGACACGCTGATACTTGGGGTGCAGGATAATGACACACTGATACTTGGGGTACAGGATAATGACACACTGATACTTGGGGTACAGGATAATGACACGCTGATACTGGGGAGACAGGATAAGGACACGCTGATACTTGGGGGACAGGATAATGACACGCTGATACTTGGGGGGCAGGATAATGACACGCTGATACTTGGGAGACAGGATAATGACACGCTGATACTTGGGGGACAGGATTATGACACGCTGATACTTGGGGTACAGGATAATGACACACTGATACTTGGGGGACGGGATAATGACACGCTGACACTTGGGGGGACAGGATAATGACATGCTGATACTTGGGGGACAGGATAATGACACGCTGATACTTGGGGGACAGGATAATGACACGCTGATACTTGGGGGACAGGATAATGACACACTGATACTTGGGGGACAGGATAATGACACACTGATACTTGGGGTACAGGATAATGACACGTTGATACTTGGGGACAGGATAATGACACGCTGATACTTGGGGGACAGGATAATGACACCCTGATACTTGGGGTACAGGATAATGACACGCTGATACTTGGGAGACAGGATAATGACACGCTGATACTTGGGGTACAGGATAATGACACGCTGATACTTGGGGTACAGGATAATGACACGCTGATACTTGGGGTACAGGATAATGACACACTGATACTTGGGGTACAGGATAATGACACACTGATACTTGGGGGACAGGATAATGACACACTGATACTTGGGGGACAGGATAATGACACGCTGATACTTGGGGTACAGGATAATGACACACTGATACTTGGGGTACAGGATAATGACACACTGATACTTGGGAGACAGGATAATGACACGCTGATACTTGGGGTACAGGATAATGACACGCTGATACTTGGGGTACAGGATAATGACACGCTGATACTTGTGGTACAGGATAATGACACACTGATACTTGGGGTACAGGATAATGACACACTGATACTTGGGGTACAGGATAAGGACACACTGAAAGGAGTAGCGGTGGATGAAATCTCTCTTAATCTTCACATTGACTTCCAAGTGTTTGGTTTTGGGGAGGGTGTATTATATTTGGCGCTGTGTGTTCGTTGCCCCGCGGATTAGGTGTTTATTATACAGGTGTGTATTATGTGATGTTGACTTCCACAGTCTGAGCTTCTGCCACGTTGCTCGATGCTGGGAGGTCTGAGGGTTCGCACACAACTCCTGTACTTTCACCCCACGGTTTGGCGCCCCCGAGGCTCATCCTCTGTACTGTCCACATCCAGTGATCCTGTGAAGACAACCTGTGATATCTGCAGCCTCTTCTCCTCTGCAGGGATCAGTGTTTAGTAAGTGAACCCTGTCTCATAGTCCTGATGGATTGTACTGCCCTGCACCAGTGTGCACCATTCATAAAGTTATAGATCCTCCATCACATCACTTATAGATCAATCTTAGTCTTCAACTATAAAAATGATATACAGAGAAAGCAATATCAAACAGCGCCACCTCTGGTAGTATCCCATATGTGGCGACTAGGGTTGCCACCTTTGTCATTAAAAATACTGGCCAAGGCAAAAATGGCGTAGTTGGGGGCATGACTTATCACAAAGTATTGTTCTAGTGGCCGCAACTATTATTTGTGCCCAGCTCAGTGGCCACAAAAATAACAAGACCCTCAGTAGTGGTCCTCAGAGGACGTGTCCCCCTTAGTGGCCTCAATAGTAATAGTGGCTCCATTAGTGAACTCAGCAATAATAGTGTCCTTGCTAGTGGTACCATTAGTAATTGTGACCCCCAATAGTGACCTCAGTGTAGCAATAGCAACCCCATTAGTGGCCCCAGTAGTTAGTGACCCTGTTAATGGCCCCATGTAATAATACTGATCCTGTAAATGGCCCAGTCAGTAATTATGACCGCCTTATTGGCCCCAGTAGAAATAGTGATTCTGTTAGTGGCCCCAGTATAATAGTGAGTCCTTTAATGACTGCAGTAGGGATAGTGACCCCTACAGTGGCCCCACTAGTAATTGTAACCCCTACAGTGGCCTCAGTAGTAATAGTGACCCCTACAGTGGCACCAGTAGTAATAGTGACCACCAAAGTGGCACCAGTAGTAATAGTGACCCCCAGAGTGGCACTAATAGTAATAGTGACCCCCAAAGTGGCCTCAGTAGTAATAGTGACCCCCAGAGTGGCACTAATAGTAATAGTGACCCCCAAAGTGGCCCTCAGTAGTAATAGTGACCCCCACAGTGGCCTCAGTAGTGATAGTAATCCCCACAGTGACAGCAGAAGTAATAGTGACCCTTACGGTGGCCTTCAGTAGTAATGGTGACCCCCACAGTGACACCAGTAGTAATAGTGACCTATTTTTTCCCGCTGCGAATTCGCAACGCACCAAGAATTCAAGTTGTGTTGCGTTTTTAACATTAGAAAGTCCCATTGACAATTGGAAAAAAAAAGCAGCGAATTTGCAAATTTGCAGCGGAACGCCCTAACAGTGTTACCCTAGTCACAACTACACTGGCCCTCAGTAGTAATAGTGTCCCCTACAGTGGCCCTCAGTAGTAATTGTCCCCCACACTGGCCCTCAGTAGTAAATGTCCCTCACACTGGCCCTCGGTAGTAATAGTGTCCCCCACACTGGCCCTCGGTAGTAATAGTGACCCCCACACTGGCCCTCGGTAGTAATAGTGTCCCCCACACTGGCCCTCGGTAGTAATAGTGTCCCCCACACTGGCCCTCAGTAGTAATAGTGTCCCCCACACTGGCCCTCGGTAGTAATAGTGTCCCCCACACTGGCCCTCGGTAGTAATAGTGTCCCCCACACTGGCCCTCGGTAGTAATAGTGACCCCCACACTGGCCCTCGGTAGTAATAGTGTCCCCTACACTGGCCCTCGGAAGTAATAGTGTCCCAAACACTGGCCCTCAGTAGTAATAGTGTCCCCCACACTGGCCCTCAGAAGTAATAGTGTCCCAAACACTGGCCCTCAGTAGTAATAGTGTCCCCCACACTGGCCCTCAGTAGTAATAGTGTCCCCCACACTGGCCCTCGGAAGTAATAGTGTCCCAAACACTGGCCCTCAGTAGTAATAGTGTCCCAAACACTGGCCCTCAGTAGTAATAGTGTCCCCCACACTGGCCCTCAGTAGTAATAGTGTCCCCCACACTGGCCCTCGGTAGTAATAGTGTCCCCTACAGTGGCCCCAGTAGTAATAGTGATCCCTACAGTGGCCTCAGTAGTAATAGTGGCCCTCAGTAGTAATAGTGTCCCCCACACTGGTGCTTAGTAGTAATAGTGATCCCAAGAACTTGGCTGTGCTCTCCCCTATGGATCGGCTCATCCCCCCGGTTTCTGCACGCGCTGTACTACACATCTTCCGGCTGCACACATCAAAGAGAGGGTTAACACCTGGCTGTCAGCAGTGACCTAAATTACTTTTTCCAGAAATTAACATTGCCGGTGAACAATAAATACCAGCATCGGACCTAATTATTGGCCGGCTGTGCTCTACTAGCTCAGTGGCGTCCCCGGTGGCGACATGTACTGTCATGGAATTGATGATCTGTATATTCACTAGCATCAAGTATTCTTATTTGCGCGGTTTATCTTCACTGCCGCTCACAGATTTTCAGGTCCGTTCCTATTATAGTCTTCCTCTCGGTCTGTAGCCAAATCTGTACGTCTCTGCAAAATACCAAACTTGGAGGAAATTTGTGTGCAAGAAGCGGCGTCTCTGGTGTCTGTCATATAATCCCACCTTTTATCTCCGGCGCCCCTGCACTGTCCTTGTATAGCAGTTTGGGATGACGGAATTTTCTTTGTCGCACCTTAAAAAGCGCTTTGTCCTCCGAGCGGATTCTAGATAAAGCTATGGAACATCTTGAGGCTTCTTCTAACAGGAGGTGGACAGTTTAAAACAGCCTGGTGTAACAGGGGTACACAACTGACCCAGGACTGTGGTCAGGTCAAGGTCAGAGCCCCAAAATCAACAGTAAGGAAGTTGTCTTAGTAGCATTTCACAAATCATGTAGAACAAGATCAATATTTAGTATATGTTTATAAATGACTTTGGTTTTAGCCTGAGAGCACACAGCCCATGAGTATCGACCTATCCCTAAACAGTTTACCTCTGCCTTCTGTAACATAAATACAGCACCAGAAACAAGCTCAGTACAGAAATATAGCCCCAGAACCAAGCATAGTACATATATACAGCACCAGTATAAAGATTGTACCATAAATATAGCCCAAGAAACAAACATGGTACATATTTACAGCACCAGAACCCAGCAGGTATATCTAAATACAGCACCAGAACCAAGCTCAGTACAGAAATATAGCCCCAGAACCAAGCATAGTACATATATACAGCACCAGAATAAAGATTGTACCATAAATATAGCCCCAGAAACAAACATAGTACATATTTACAGCACCAGAACCCAGCAGGTGTATCTAAATACAGCACCAGAACCAAGCTCAGTACAGAAATATAGCCCCAGAACCAAGCATAGTACATATATACAGCACCAGTATAACGATTGTACCATAAATATAGCCCCAGAAACAAGCATAGTACATATTTACAGCACCAGAACCCAGCAGGTGTATCTAAATACAGCACCAGAACCAAGCTCAGTACAGAAATATAGCCCCAGAACCAAGCATAGTACATATATACAGCACCAGTATAAAGATTGTACCATAAATATAGCCCCAGAAACAAACATAGTACATATTTACAGCACCAGAACCCAGCAGGTGTATCTAAATACAGCACCAGAACCAAGCTCAGTACAGAAATATAGCCCCAGAACCAAGCATAGTACATATATACAGCACCAGTATAAAGATTGTACCATAAATATAGCCCCAGAAACAAACATAGTACATATTTACAGCACCAGAACCCAGCAGGTGTATCTAAATACAGCACCAGAACCAAGCTCAGTACAGAAATATAGCCCCAGAACCAAGCATAGTACATATATACAGCACCAGTATAAAGATTGTACCATAAATATAGCCCAAGAAACAAACATAGTACATATTTACAGCACCAGAACCAAGCATAGTACATAAATACAGCACCAGAACCAAGCTCATAACGTACATACAGCACCAGATCTGAGTTCATACCATAACTACAACACTAGCATTAAGCTCATACCATAAACACAGTGCTAGAACCAAGCTCACTACATAAACGCAGCACCTGAAAAAGCTCAGTACTGAAATATAGCCCCAGAATCAAGCATAGTACATAAATACAGCACCAGAACCAAGGTCATACCATAAATGCAGCACCATAACGAAGCTTATACTAGAAATATGGCCGGCTGCACACGGGTGGATTCACATTGTGGAATCCGGAGCGGAGCATGCTCAGTACAAAGGGCCCTGTGGGGTGCCTAGGGAAGGGCGGTTGTCCAGTCTTGGCTGATCCCAAACATTCCAGGAAAGTGGAGGGTCATCCGACATCAGGTGGTCCCCAGAAGGGCCCTAAAACTGGGGTTGCCCAGTTCTGGAGGAGGCTGTTTTTAAGAAGTCAACCCTGGGTTGCCCCCTGTAAATCAGTCATGTGTATCTGTATCTAAACCGCTCATGTGTGATGTATCTAAGCCAATCATACATGGTATTGCCTGCTTAACAGATGTATATAGGCTGATCATATGTAATACTGCCTGTTTAGCAGGTGTATCTAAGCTGATTGTATGTGATGCATCTAATCTGATCATGTGTGATTCTGTCTGCTCAGCAGGTGTATCTAAACTGCTCATGTGTGATGTGTCTAGGCCAATCATGTGTGATGCTCAGATAATCACACAGCACTATACTCGCTATCATGTACTACTGAATGATACATTGTATCTAATCCTGAGGAACAGGAAATGTTGGTAACTTCTGGAGAATGAGGATATCTGGTCATCGGCTCATCCTGAGGGGGCCACCACTACTAACTCCGGGGGGCCCCATGGCTGACTCTATAACTTGCATCTTTCCCCTCCCTCCTCCATCCAACATGTAAACTGTCTCCATGTAAGCTCTGATTTCCGTGCGGCGCCGAATCCCTCCCCTGATTTGTATCTTCTGTGTGAATGGGCTGCGGTCATTAATAACGCAGGACGTCTCGCGGCGCCGGCACATCTCAGCGGCTCAGCTTCTACTTCTCCTCCTGTATAATCGAGGCCAGGAATCTGTTCCCGAGGACGCGGCGGCTCTGGAATGACTCGGCGCAGCATATTACATGGACACACTTACACATTTACTGATTTACCTGCTCTGCCAGCCTGAAGACCAAGCTGTGCCAGCCTACGACTACTAGAGACGTACTGAGTCATCCTATCACCCCCTGAAACCAGCCTGCATCAGTCCATGGCACAACCAGTCTGTAGCGCTATTGTCATAGGGGGGGTTAACACTTTGCTCCAGTCAGCACGGTCCACCTGGGACACCTGCTGATATGTTTCTGTCCCGTAGGCTGGCGTCCCTGTGAGGCCATACTTGCACACATGTGACTGTGATGCGATTTTTATTTTTTTTCTATTGAAAATAGATTTTCTTGCAAAGTGCCTCCAAAATTGCGTGTTTACAAGAGCAATATTGCTCCTAGTTTCTCGGACCAATATCGTTCTCGCCTGTGTAAATGTGGCCTGACATTATCTTAGTTCCTATTTGCAAGCACTAGTACAGTCCAGGTCCTACACGATAGGCCTGTTCTTTAACTGTTTGCCTCCCTATGATAAGCACACCTTATGATTTTAACTGAGACAGGCCTCACTTACGATTTGTTGACCACAAACTCTTCGGTGTCCTCTATGGTCCTGGTCCATTTCTCTGTCCTGTAGTCCCGCACTCTCTCTGTCCTCCAGATCTTTCTTCTCCCTGGATCCCAGCGTTCAATCAAGCCACACTGCAACTAGAATAGCCCCTCCTGCATCCAGGGGCTTAGGCTCTCACTGCCTTTACCTCTGGCGGCAGCAGCACCTCTGCAGGCTGTGGCACCTCTCCAGCAGCAGCTCCACTCACTAGCACAGCCTTGTCTGTGGCGCAGCAGAAATTCCTTTTAGGCTGGGATCACATGGGACGGAAATCCAGCGTAAAAGCCGCAAGATTTCTGCAGGAGAGCCGCAGCTTCGAAACCCGCCGCATTTTGCTGCAGGTTTTGGAGCGGTTCGACCACCGGCATTCTGTTGCGGCTTTCTCTCCCCATAGAGAGGAGTGAGGCCGGAACAGTAGAAAAAAAAAAAAAAAGACATGCTGCGGCTGTTCCACCTGGCTTTGCCACGACGGATTGGCCGCCCCGTGTGGCTAATCCCGGCATTAGGAGCCATGGGCAGATTTGCCGCATAGAAATTTTGCAGCAAATCTGTCCCATATGAACCCAGCCTTAGGGTAAGTTTAAACGGACCACATCGCGCACCATATTGAAATCATGCAGGAAAATCGCCCATGTAAATGCACACTTATAGTGCTGACATCACTTCGCTAGAAAGTTCCCAGGGAGCATGCTCAGTTCTGGTTGAAGCGGCCATCTTGGTGCTCCATAGTGAAGCCCAGTACACCCTAGAGGGGAACCCATTACACTATGGTATCCCAGCTATTCATGGAAGGCTTAGGGAACATGCAAGGTCTTTCTTCCCCACATAAGGTGACCATTACTATGAATGAATCTTTATAGTTGGGGACCCTCTTATATATTTTGCATCGGTGCCCAGCAGCGTCAGGTTACATCTGCCACCACATATTGTGCCAACCTACAGTTACTAGAGACAAGTAGAGCCAACCTGCGACCCACAATGATGCATTGTCTCAATCTGTACCACAGTAATCACTGCTATAAACTGAACTCATAAGCCCAGGGCATACTGTACCTGTGTGTTTGCCCAGGGACACTATGCCAGTCTGCCAGTGCCAAGCAGATTGTGTGCCAGTCTGTAGGGAAATTAGAAGCCATCAAGGAATTCTATTAGAGTTCATCTCTTTCACTACTGATTAGCTTGGATTACTTTATCCTTTTGTAAATTATACATTTATTAGAATTTTCTGTACATTTCGAGGGCCTGGGTACAACAACCTGGGCACTAGTGATTTACAGGATATATTATGTGATGTGTCCCCTACCCCGATGCATAGAGTGCAGCCCGAGGCGCAGTCTGGAACTTTTATTTCTGTTGGAAAAACATTTTAAACTTTTCTAGTAAATTTCCATTGAAATCATTGTAAATGTTTTTGCTCATTAACATGGAAATACACATTACCAGAAGTCAATTACTGACACTGTGGGAGAAGGGCGCAACAACGTTCTCAGGACTGCCGTGATGTCTGAGGGAAACAACATTAACTTAACTGAATAATAAAAGTATAGGGAGATATAAAAACGTATACCCCCAATCATGAGCCAGGGTTTCATATACTGCCCTCTATGTACAGGAATATACCTACTATAATACTGCCCTCTATGTACAAGAATATAACTACTATAATACTGCCCCCTATGTACAAGAATATGACTACTATAATACTGCTCCTATGTACAAGACTATAACTACTATAATACTGCTCCTATGTACAAGAATATAACTACTATAATACTGCCTCCTATGTACAAGAATATAACTACTATAATACTGCCCCCTATATACCAGAATATAACTACTATAATACTGTCCCCTATGTACATGAATATAACTACTATAATACTGCCTCCTATGTACAAGAATATAATTACTATAATACTGCCCCCTATGTACAAGAATATAACTACTATAATACTGCCTCCTATGTACAAGAATATAACTACTATAATACTGCCCTCTATGTACAAGAATATAACTACTATAATACTGCCCCCTATGTACAAGAATATAACTACTATAATACTGCCCTCTATGTACAAGAATATAACTACTATAATACTGTTCCTATGTACAAGAATATAACTACTATAATACTGCCTCCTATGTACAAGAATATAACTACTATAATACTGCCTCCTATGTACAAGAATATAATTACTATAATACTGCTCCCTATGTACAAGAATATAACTACTATAATACTGTTCCTATGTACAAGAATATAACTACTATAATACTGCCCCCTATGTACAAGAATATAACTACTATAATACTGCTCCTATGTACAAGAATATAACTACTATAATACTGCTCCTATGTACAAGACTATAACTACTATAATACTGCTCCTATGTACAAGAATATAACTACTATAATACTGCTCCCTATGTACAAGAATATAACTACTATAATACTGTTCCTATGTACAAGAATATAACTACTATAATACTGCCCCCTATGTACAAGAATATAACTACTATAATACTGCTCCTATGTACAAGAATATAACTACTATAATACTGCCCCCAATGTACAAGATTATAACTACTATAATACTGCCCTCTATGTACAAGAATATAACTACTATAATACTGCCCCTATGTACAAGAATATAATTACTATAATACTGCCTCCTATGTACAAGAATATAACTACTATAATACTGCCCCCTATGTACAAGAATATAACTACTATAATACTGCCTGCTATGTACAAGAATATAACTACTATAATACTGCCCCCTATATACAAGAATATAACTACTATAATACTGCCCCTATGTACAAGTATATAACTACTATAATACTGCCCTCTATGTACAAGAATATAACTACTATAATACTGCTCCCTATGTACAAGAATATAACTACTATAATACTGCCCCCTATGTACAAGAATATAACTACTATAATACTGCTCATTATGTACAAGAATATAACTACTATAATACTGCTCCTATGTACAAGAATATAACTACTATAATACTGCCTCCTATGTACAAGAATATAACTACTATAATACTGCCCCCTATGTACAAGAATATAACTACTATAATACTGCCCCTATGTACAAGAATATAACTACTGTAACACTGCCCCCTATGTACAAGAATATAACTACTATAATACTGCCCCCTATGTACAAGAATATAACTACTATAATACTGTCCTCTATGTACAAGAATATAACTACTATAATACTGCCCCCTATGTACAAGAATATAACTACTATAATACCGCCCCCTATGTACAAGAATATAACTACTATAATACTGCCCCCTATGTACAAGAATATAACTACTATAATACTGCTCCCTATGTACAAGAATATAACTACTATAATACTGCCCCCTATGTACAAGAATATAACTACTATAATACTGCTCATTATGTACAAGAATATAACTACTATAATACTGCTCCTATGTACAAGAATATAACTACTATAATACTGCCTCCTATGTACAAGAATATAACTACTATAATACTGCCCCCTATGTACAAGAATATAACTACTATAATACTGCCCCTATGTACAAGAATATAACTACTGTAACACTGCCCCCTATGTACAAGAATATAACTACTATAATACTGCCCTCTATGTACAAGAATATAACTACTATAATACTGCCCTCTATGTACAAGAATATAACTACTATAATACTGCTCTCTATGTACAAGAATATAACTACTATAAAACTGCCACCTATGCACAAGAATATAACTACTATAATACTGCCTCCTATGTACAAGAATATAACTACTATAATACTGCCCCCTATGTACAAGAATATAACTACTATAATACTGCCCCCAATGTACAAGAATATAACTACTATAATACTGCCCCCAATGTACAAGAATATAACTACTATAATACTGCCCTCTATGTACAAGAATATGACTACTATAATACTGCCTACCATGTACAAGAATATAACTACTATAATACTGCCCCCTATGTACAAGAATATAACTACTATAATACTGTCCCCTATGTACAAGAGTATAACTACTATAATACTGCCTCCTATGTACAAGAATATAACTACTATAATACTGCCCCTATGTACAAGAATATAACTACTATAATACTGCCTCCCATGTACAAGAATATAACTACTATAATACTGCCCTATGTACAAGAATATAACTACTATAATACTGCCTCCTATGTACAAGAATATAACCACTATAATACTGCCCCCTATGTACCAGAATATAACTACTATAATACTGCCCCCTATGTACAAAAATATAACTACTATAATACTGCCCCCTATGTACAAGAATATAACTACTATAATACTGCCCCCTATGTACAAGAATATAACTACTATAATACGGCCCCCTATGTACAAGAATATAACTACTATAATACTGCCCCCTATGTACAAGAATATAACTACTATAATACTGCCCTCTATGTACAAGAATATGACTACTATAATACTGCCTACCATGTACAAGAATATAACCACTATAATACTGCCCCCTATGTACAAGAATATAACTACTATAATACTGTCCCCTATGTACAAGAGTATAACTACTATAATACTGCCTCCCATGTACAAGAATATAACTACTATAATACTGCCTCCCATGTACAAGAATATAACTACTATAATACTGCCCCCTACGTACAAGAATATAACTACTATAATACTGCTCCTATGTACAAGAATATAACTACTATAATACTGCCCCCTATGTACAAGAAAATAACTACTATAATACTGCCCCCTATGTACAAGAATATAACTACTATAATACTGCTCCTATGTACAAGAATATAACTACTATAATACTGCCCCCTATGTACAAGAATATAACTACTATAATACTGCTCCTATGTACAAGAATATAACTACTATAATACTGCCCCCTATGTACAAGAATATAACTACTATAATACTGCCTCCTATGTACAAGAATATAACTACTATAATACTGCCCCCCTATGTACAAGAATATAACTAATATAATACTACCCCCTATGTACAAGAATATAACTACTATAATACTGCCTCCTATGTACAAGAATATAACTACTATAATACTGCCCCCTATGTACAAGAATATAACTACTATAATACTGCCCCCTATGTACAAGAATATAACTACTATGATACTGCCCGCCTCAGAGATGAGAAGGTTTCTCGTTAGTACGGAACCATTCGTTGCCCCATCTTGTCTTCATACCGCTGCGCTGCACACATCACATAGTGGTATTTACAGTATATTAGGAGGAAATGTCTGCAGGAGATGGAAGTAGAGTTATAACTTGGAAGTCAGCGGACAATAAACTGTATTTACACTATCGCTCTCGGATCTTGGAGTCAGGGGTTGTGTTATTGGCTCCGTTTCTTCCTTGATATTTTCACCATGAGGTCATTGCTTTGTCATCCTCATTGTGCTTGACTTTGGGTTTCATAACTAGATGTACTGCACCTTACAGCGCAGCTGCCTGACTCTACCTGCTATCTGTGTTATGTATCGTCTGCCTGGTTACTTATCACAATGGATGAGCTTCTATGGATGAAACTTTTCCATCAGGCTCTTTTTCAGCATTTCTCTTATGGCGCCCTTTGAATTTGTCTTAAAGGGAACCTATCACGAGTTTGTAGATATGAAACCCCCTACTGCAGCAAGACCACCAAGTACTGCATATTTACAACCGTACTGTGTTAGTCATTCTTTCAGTAGGAAGGTTGCTGCTGACGTATCGCACTGCTGACATATCAAAGTGCTCAATTATCGGACTGCTCAGCTATCGAACTGCTCAACTATCGGACTGCTGACCTATCACACTGCACAATTATCGTACTGCACAGCTATTGCACTACTGACCTATTGCACTGCTCAGCTATCGGACTGCTCAGCTATCGGCCTGCTCAGCTATCGGCCTGCTCAGCTATCGAATTGCTCAGCTATCGGACTGCTCAACTATCGAACTGCTCAGCTATCAAACTGCTCAGCTATCAAACTGCTCAGCTATCGAACTGCTCAGCTATCGAACTGCTCAACTATCGGACTGCTGACCTATCGCACTGGTCAGCTATCGCACTGGTCAGCTATCGGACTGCTCAGCTATCGGACTGCTCAGCTATCGGACTGCTCAGCTATCGGACTGCTCAGCTATCGAACTGCTCAGCTATCGGCCTGCTCAGCTATCGGCCTGCTCAGCTATCGGCCTGCTCAGCTATCGGACTGCTCAGCTATCGGCCTGCTCAGCTATCGAACTGCTCAACTATTGGCCTGCTCAGCTATCGGACTGCTCAGCTATCGAACTGCTCAGCTATCGGACTGCTCAGCTATCGAACTGCTCAGCTATCGGACTGCTCAGCTATCGGACTGCTCAGCTATCGGACTGCTCAGCTATCGGCCTGCTCAGCTATCGGACTGCTCAGCTATCGGACTGCACAGCTATTGGACTGCTCGACCTCCATTTACTTGCAGTGTGGGAATGTACGCTTTCACAAGTTATTGAAATGCTGCGGATTTGTTGTGGATTTTGCTCAGCTAAACTGCAGCTCCAGCAGGAAATCCCCCTCTCTGCTTTAATCCCGTTGACTTTAATAGTAAACCTTTCCGCTACGGTTTTTCTGCAGCGTTTCCACAACGTCTGAACGCACTCTTCTAGAGGTATGCTTGAATGTCTGACACAGTAAGGTTGTAAATGTGTGTTACTTGCTGTGGGTACAAAACCACCTGCACCAGTAAAACGTTTGGCAAGTTCCTTTTTAAAAAAGAGTAGAACAGCGCCACCTACAGACAGTTCTGTATGAAGAACCTATTTGGTGCAGAAAGAAAATTCCTAAAGCTTGTTAAAGTAGAGAAGGGAAGGTGTAAGCTATGCAAAGGAAAAGCGGAGGTGTTGCCTGTAGTAACCAATCAGACGGCTGCTTCCCCCCCCCCCAAAAAAAAATAAGTTGGCATTTGATTGGTCGTGAGGTGTAACATTGGCTAGTATTATGTGCCTTCTTATCCATCACCCCGTACTGACGTGTTATGTATGTAAAGCACACAGACCTGGGAGATGGAGCGTATAGTCTAATATTGGGACGTTCATGGTCCTTCTCCCCGGCGCCGCCTGAGTTGCCGCCAGGTATACAGCGGAGGATACATGTGCTGTAGTCATGGTGCAAGATATTTTGGTCATCAAAGGGCCTCCAGAACGCGGCTGGTTTTTGTCATCTTTGATCTGTTCTTAGATGATAAAGAGCTCGGGCTGCGGGTTTATTATATTGGTTATATCCGCCTTGATAGGGAAAGCAGGGCCAGAATATAGGCACGGCAAAAGTGCCCGAGGGACTCCACCGTCTATGGTTCATTGCAGATCTAGTCCCGCTCAGGACATAAGAAGTGATCTCTGGGCATTATATGGCACTATTATATCGGTAATGTACAGTGGTATTATTAATGCACCCTATGGCATTATTATTTAGACCATGTATGGTGATGATATTACTAGGGCACTATATGGTATTATTATTCGGGCAGCGTATAGTAGTATCATGAAGGCACTGAATGGCGTTATTATTTTATTATTATTTAGGTAGTGTACGGTGCTATTATTAGGGTGCTATATGGTATTGATAATCATGCAGTGCATAGTGTTATTAGGGCATTATAGGGCGTTATTATTCAGCCAGTGTATAATGGTAGTATTAGGGCACTGTATGATATTGATTATTTCATTATTAATTAGGCAGTGTTTGGTGGTATAAGGGCACTGTATGTCAGACAGTGTATGGTGGTATAATTAGGACGCTGTATGGCTTTTTTATTTAGGCACTGTATAGTTGTGCTATCATTAGGGCACTAAATGTTATTATGATTCTCATGGTGCATAGCGGTAATATTAGGCCATTATATGACATTGCAATTAAGGTAGTTTACTGTGATATTATTTTGTCACGGTGTTATTATTAAGGCACTGTATGGCACTATAATTGCATTAATTAGGAACTGTATAGTGGGGCTATTACGGCACTGTATGGCATTATTTAGCTACTGTATAGTGATGCTGTTGGGGCACTGTATGGCATTACTATTCAGGCACTGTATAGTGGTGTTGTTGGGGCACTGTATGGCATTATTATTTGGGCAATGTATAGTGGTGGTGTTAGGGCACTGTATGGCATTATTATTTGGGCAATGTATAGTGGTGGTGTTAGGGCACTGTATGGCATTATTTAGCTACTGTATAGTGATGCTGTTGGGGCACTGTATGGCATTACTATTCAGGCACTGTATAGTGGTGTTGTTGGGGCACTGTATGGCATTATTATTTGGGCCATGTATAGTGGCGGTGTTAGGGCACTGTATGGCATTACTTTTCAGTTACTGTATAGTGGTGTTAGGGCACTGTATGCCATTATTTGGGCACTGCATAGTGGTGTTAGAGCACGGTATGGCATTATTATTTGGGCACTGTATGGCATTATTACTCAGGCACTGCATAGTGGTGCTGTTGGGGCAATGTATGGCATTATTATTTGATTATTAATTAGACATTGTATAGTAAGACTATTACAGTACTGTATGGCATTATTTCGCTACTGGATAGTGGTGTTACGGCACTGTATGGCATTTTATTCAGGCACTGTATAGTGGTGTTGTTGGGGCACTGTATGCCATTATTATTTGGGCACTGTATGGCATTTATTATTCAGGCACTGTATAGTGCTGCTGTTGGGGCACTGTATGCCATTATTATTTGGGCACTGTATGCCATTATTATTTGGGCACTGTATAGTGGTGTTGGGGCACTGTATGCCATTATTATTTGGGCACTGTATGGCATTATTTGGGCCCTGTATAGTGGTGCTATTAGAGCACTATATGGCATTATTATTTCATTACTAAAGAGCCCACATATCTCTGATACATTTGGAGACTTTCCCCATTAGACTGGCACCCTGGTGCAGCGGCACAAACTGCAGGGACACGTGATAAAAATATCACATTGGCGGCTGATGCTTCCTGTTCGGCTGAGAATTACTGCGTGTTCGCTATTAGGGAGTGGCCTGATATGGCACTATGATGCCGTAGGTGATTTACCGGGAAGGCGGATAGACAGGTTATACTGCTGAATGTTTGAGGGAGGAGGAAGCCACATTAATAGTGGAATATCTAGAGTTAGTTAGTCTTTACTGATAGAATTAGTCTTTTCTTGCAGTCCCGGGTATTGCGGCTCATTCACATAAGCACTATGGTTTCCATTATGGGTGCATGAAAAGTCACCTAGTGGCTGAACCGTCATATGACAGAACCAAACAGTGCTGAGCGGACCCCACTGACTGTAATGGGTCTGTTTTGGTTTCCTCCATAGTACGGCATGCTGCGCTATTTTGTCGCATCCGTTAACAGAACTCAGCAATAGACATTCCAGGAGGTCTCCATCTCTCATGTTCTCCACTATGGTTCCATCATGGTTTCCATCCCTATGTAGCTTTCTGCATGGAGGACAGAACCAGCTCTGGAGTGCAATGTGAGAGCAGCGCAGCGTAGAGACGACGTCTTGTTTTCTATATTTATGTCAGCGGAATTAATGCAGATTTTTTTTTTACACATTTTATTTTTAACTTCTCTCCTTCCTGTTGCTTTATTTAGCTGAGATACATTTCACCAAGAGAAAAACCAGATCTTGGGTTGTATGTACCATAATATATATTTATGATGAGTCGGAAGTATATATGTATACTAGTATACATACCTCCCAGAGTATTCAGGACACTTACAGTCAATGACTTTTCAAACAACTTTTGCTTATGTGATAGCCTACATGATAACTAGCAAAGGTGCAAATCACTTTGTTCACCTGAACTAACATTTTCAAAATGATTCTGAAGTGCTGTCCACTGCCTGTTGTCAAGCAAAAACCATCTCTAGTAACAGAGATAACAAGAGGGATTACAGGAAGTGGAGGAAAGTGTTGACTCATGCTGTCCATAGAAGTCTATAGAGAGAGGGGGGAAGGAGGAAGCTGCTAAAGGGAAATATAAGCATTGAGACTTGCACAATGGTGTTGTTACTACTACTGGATTCACACCTACACTGCTCAGTACTGCTGTTTAATGACCTCCCTGTGGTTGTTACAAGGATGGGATCTCATGTGTACAGTGTATGGAGACATAAGAACAGCTGTCCATAGCAGTGTCCTCGGTTGGTAAGGCAGGTATTGAATTCAATGGGAACAACACTGCAGTACCAACCTGGCCGCTGCGCTATAATCAACACTTTCTGCTTCCTCCGCTGAACATAGCAAGTAAGGGAGAACTTGTAATCTTCTTAAAACCCCTTTAACATTTCTGACTGTTGATGGTTGTTACAATGTATCCAATCTACACCATCTAGTTAAATGCATCAGCAGCACAAATGTCTGTACTGATAGTTTGTTACATTGTATCAGTGCAGGTAAAATGTATCAATCTGAAGTCCAGGATGTTTCAGTATATGATGATCTAGACTGGATACAATCGTGATGTATTGGGCTATGTTCAAATCTACTATGTTTGGAGCCTTTGATAGAGATCAGGCATAAAATGTTGGATGGCATAATAGAAGCTGGATTGACCCGTAGGGTCTGTTCTGCATCGTTCGATTCAGTCATAGTCAGGATCTGTTCCAGTTTCTGTTTTTCTGCTCCCATAACCGAGCAGGGAAGCCCCAAACAAAAGCCTAGTGCTAGTATGAACCCAGCCTTACGTCAGGAAGAATGTTCTGCTTCTAGATGTAAGGAAGATTGTTCCCGTTCACTGACAGCAAGCAGAGATCTTGAAAATTGCAAGAAAATGAAACACAAAGGATATTGAAAGTTGCAGATGTCTGTCTGAAGTCCCTGTATTAATCGTGGGGTGAGGAGGTGAGAGGACTTCATCCTGCGTCTGTACTTGGTATCTCTCTCTGAAGATGCCATGGTTGGCACACGTCCCATCATCATGCCTAGGCCTCTGCCCGCCTCCTGCAGTCTCTTCACTGAGCTTCACCCTCTGAAG